>NC_037599.1:12080357-12277265 GCF_003073045.1 Pomacea canaliculata
GTTACAACGATAGTAAGACTAAATCATATGTGTCTGTGTTTCACAGGAGTTATCTAATAGTACTATTAGAAATATATAAAAAAACGATTTTTTTTATAGTTTAACTGACATCAACCTACGGTCACGCTTGCAGGTCTGACATTCGCATCCGTCGGCACATCCGCACGTGTCGCCACAGTTGCATGGAGTCTTCTTGCATTCAGCAGTGCAAGCTGCATTTTAATACAAATTACAACACGTATTATTAAATGTTTTTGCGAAAACCGACTCTCACGATTAACTAAGTACTGAGAATATCAATCCTTACCCAAGAACATGTCCAGTGATGGTTACTTCTTATTTCTCCTAATTCTGACAGCCTCCTTTTATATATAATTATATATTAGCCTTTAGCACAAATTGTGTTCATTGTGTGTGTGTGAGAGAGAGAGAGAGAGAGAGAGAGAGAGAGAGAGATTTTTTTAGTCACAACAAACATAGATGAAGCATGATTCTTTTTCAGTTTGTCTTCCATTAATTTACAATAAGCTATTATATAGTACATAAGACATTAACCTACCGTCACGCTTGCAAGTCTGACATTTGCAGCCGTCGCCACATCCGCACGTGTCACCACAGTTGCATGGAGTCTTCTTGCATTCAGCAGTGCAAGCTGCATTTTAACACAAATTACAACAAATATTAATGGCTACTTTCGCAAGAATTAATTGTCATGATTTACTTAATATTATAAGACATTCCCTCCCCAAGAGCACGTTTCCCGAGGGTTATTACTTATTTTTCGGGATTACAACGCTAGTAAGACTGAACTGTATGTGTGTTTGTGTTCGAAGTTATATTGCCTACTAGTAGTAGAATGAGTGATATATCAGGACTTATTCTATTTAGTTTAACTGTCTTTAACTACCAGCCTACCGTCACGCTTGCAAGTCTGACATTCGCATCCGTCGGCACATCCGCACTTGTCACCACAGTTGCATGGAGTCTTCTTACATTCAGCAGTGCAAGCTACATTTTTACACAAATCAAAAATAAAAAAATTAATGGGGATTTTGCGGAAACAATATGTTATGGATTATTGGAAAAAGAACCCAAATGACATGTTTGACGATGGTCACGATATACCTTTCCTTATTCGGACATGCCAACTTAGGGGTTCACCTGTACTTGACGGAGTCGTATGTTAGTGTAGGAGTATGTGTGTGTGTGTATGTGAACGTGTTCGCACGAAGACGTTCGTCAGTGTTTTAATTCTGTAAGGACTGCCAAGGATGCCATATACTTTTAATTTAGCGAGAGTTAGTAAAAAAACTGGTTGACCCTGGTATACAAACACCAGGTCTTGCCAGTCGCCTTGCTGCAGCTTCTCAAAGGCCAGAGACTTAATTTCTTTACTTCATTAATAAAGCGAGAAGAAACACGGGGCACGAAACGGATATCATCATCACTGTCTGTTATTTCCCCTTACGAAGTTACCATTCACTGTTGTGCAAAGGGAATCGAAACTAAGGGAAATTACATGCTCACCATTCTCATTATGAGAAGATTTTTCAAACAGCTAACAGGGACAACAAATTGGTATAAATAAGACAAAATGGCTATCTTTTAGTGTCATCGAGGTAATAGACTAGCACTTCTGAAGAGAAACATCTTACCAGGATTAGCAGAAGACATGCTGGTCGTTACACTAGAGACTTGCAACACAGCTTCGTTGTCGTCGAAGAGGATGTTATGGGCTGTCGACGTTTGCGTTTATATGAGAGCCACGCAGGCTTTTGCACACGATCACCACGACCTTTCGTCAGTGCAGTCCATCTAATCTGCGCATATCGACGATGTCTTGTCTAGCGATACATACTATTCTAAAAGTTGTAAAGTCTGACCCATGACCCTTGTCGGTTTACTTATAGAAGCCAGGCTTCTCCGCCAGTTTCGTGACACAAGTATATCTCCTCTTTTGTATTTATCTGCTAGGGTAACCGATTTTGGTTATATTTTAAAAGGATATAAACGAGACATATCCAGCACTTAAACAGGTGGAGATATTGGACTGCCAGATTGAAGGTTACTGGTTGCTAGGAACTTTTTTTCGTTAATGGTGATCATATCCGAGTCAGGTCAAATAATGTAGCTATATATACATCTTTACCTTAAAGAAAGGTCCATTGAGATACAAAACAGACGTAAATTAAAACAGTTCCATCTAGAAAGAGATACAAACAAAACCAGGTGAACTCGTCCATTTAATGGAGTCCATACGACTCTCCGGCTTTTCTGTCATCTTTTTTCACACGCACGCACGCACTGACGCACACACACACTTTCATGCATGAATCTGTTGAAAGCAACGTGCAGAAATATTAAGCGCAAATGGAGTTAACAACGCCGATGAGTAGTCATTGTTGGGTGACAGTCTATATATTTTTTTCTTTGTGTATGTAAACTTGGTCTAAAGTAGAGATAAACAACGACATTGTGCAAAGCCACTCGACCTCTCTAGATAAATACTGCGGAGGCAGTGTCGAGTGCTCGGCTGAGGGAATAAGGTGCAACTGTACTCCACATATCTTGCGGAGATTTTTTTTAATCACATGACAGCAAATGATGACGCAGTTTTGCACACGTCACGCTCCGTACTTCGTGCTCGCCTCCGCTGTCGACGACCATGAACGTGTTATTGTGGGTCACAGCGGAGAACATTATTGTTTAGTTTCTGGGTTATGGACTTTACCCCACAAGTTATTGTCTCTCTATAACGTTGAACACTTAAATAATTGTTTATCACCCACTTGTTCAGTGATTCAAGTCCTTCTCCAGTCGACCTTGTCTCCACATAGAGTAAAATGGATGACTAGACTCCACCCCACGCGCAACGTGCATGTGCATCACGTGCTACACCGAGGACAGCGAAGCAATCATAGCAAATCTTCCGTATTTTTAACTTCATGACTCAAAACTAATTAGATCAAAATAATGAAAATTTTAAACAGCACATGTCTAAAGTGTGAATGAGGTGGCAAGAAGAGATCCACAGGCAAGCGAACCTACAGTCCCCTCCCCCCCCCCCACACACACAGAGTTGTAGTGATTATGTGTGTATGTGAGAGAGAGAGGATGAGAGAGAGACTGATGATTATAAAAAAAAGGATTCATATAAAAATGTCTTAAAATGTGACATAAAAGCTTACAAGGTTACGACATTGCGCATTGACTTAGTGAATAGTTAACAGTATTAGTTGTGTTTAGTGAAATTATTCAGCAAGTGAGGAATTTGTTTCGCCTGACCATGAAAATGACCATCTATCTCAAGAGTCTACTGAAAGCTGACAGTAGATTATCAGGTCGTGTTATTTATTATATTATATATATTTTGCTTTGATCTTTACCTACCCGAACCGACTCTTTTATACGAGAAACATTTTCCGCGCGCGAGCGCGTGTATGTGTGTATGGTTCTTTCTCCCTCTTTCAAGCCGTGAAAGCCGCTTTGGGCTTTTCTTCGATATACTCGATCATTGTCATCATTATCCTCATCAAGTACGTGGTACTGCGACTGTCTCGGCACTAGACAGTTAGTACATGATTTACAAATACCAGACACGAGGAACGGAATATAGTCATGCTACATTGTATGTGGAGTCACTCGCGCTGCTTCCATTCGGTCAAACATTCCGCACTCAGCGGCAGTGGGTTTTTTTTTCTTTATTTTTTTTTTTAACAGTTTCAGTTACTTTCTGAAAAAGGTCATCTGCACAGTACATAGACACAACAAGCTGTTTTGGATTTGGTCTTCTCTCTAGCCCTATCGACCACTGCTACATTTAGCCACTATTAGCCTGGCCTCCGCCAGATGAAAAAGCCATTGAAAGGTTTATATCGAGCAATAGAGAGACTATGTATCAGTGGCGTATGAAGATGCTTGGCTTTGAGAGAGGGAGGGGAAAAAACTTCATGCTGACATTGAACGACGTTGACATTCAATTCAATTTAACTTTATTATCTCACTAGGAGAAATTAAAAGACGTGGTAAAACAACTGGCTGATAATAAAACTTAGAATAAAAACTTAATAACAACTTAATTCCACTCAAACTATCATCTCACACAAACACCTACAGTCCATGTAAATACCCGACTAAATAAGAAACAACACTAAAACTATATTCCCAAAACCACACACCCACACCCTCACACTCACAAATCCTTCCAACACTTATTCAGTAAGACAACAGACTGGTGTATAAAACTTTTCCGAGAACGGGCAGTGGAAGCTCTGGGTACAATAAAACGTCTCTTGGACGGAAGAAGGTTATAATATTGAGCTAAAACATGTGTTCTATCTTTCGCAATCACTCTCGCTTTCCGTACTACTCGCCTCTCATACAACTCACTCAGACACTCCTGCTTCTCCCCAATCACCTTCCCACTCACACGCACAACTCTATCTAACACATTCCATTTACTAGCTCTCAATCCTCCATACCAACATAAAAATCCAAATGTCAACACAGACTCAAGAAAACATCTATAAAAAGCACTTAAAACCTTTTTTTGTTGACTTTTTGTTTATTCTTGCCTCCACAATATCTTTTATGAGGGGGAAGCTGTCCCCCCCCCCCCAATTCGGTTCCTACACCGCTATATATATAGGCACAGACTACCCAAACTCAATAACTATTCTCGCTTACCAGATGTTAGGTGACTTATATAACATTTACTATACGCATTAAGCAAAGTACACACAACAGGAGAATTAATTTTTATCTCTTTATTTGCAATGAATATTTTCAGAACAGTTCATGAAAATTTGGGAGACCTGAATGAGACTAAAACAGGATGTTGCCCCTTAGCATTTTCTTATATAATTACTACAGCGTCAATAATAGTATAGACAAGATGACTATTAGAGGTACATCATCATCAATTTAACCCCCTCTCAACCCACATTATCCACAAAGGACTGAGATCGTTTCACTTGCTTCACTTGCAGGAGCACTTGCGAGGACACTTACAGCTAGTCGCCCCCGTGCAGCCCACTCCACACTGGCAAGTACCTGAGACAAAGTGACAACGGACACAAGTTATCCTCGTTTCTTACTCTAACACTTACGCCTCCTCTGTCCCATCAATTTCTCTCTTCAAAACTGACCATCATACCCCTTCTCGAGCCATTCCGAAAGATGTAATTTCAAATGTTCAATATTCCACAGCACATCTCATTCAAAGAAACAAAAACCATCTTTACATTATTTTCTTCAAGCCTATAATTTCCAACGACAATCTATGTCCTGTTCTAACGTAGACAATGGTGGTTTTTTTTTTGTTCAGTTTTCCTGTACTGACCAAAACAGCATCCTTCTATGCAGCAGCCCAGACACACGACAGATTGTATAGCTCTCGGTCTAATCACAAACTTGTATTAACGTCCGTGGTCTAATGGAGCTGACACAAAAAGTCACTAATTTTTAAACCCGAAGCAACGAAATGAGTGCAACAAACTGGGAAACAAACTTATCTTGGCGACTGGTAACAAACGTATATAAAGACTGATTTTCTTCACTTTAACTTTCATTAACCTACAGCCTTCAAACCAATTCAATTAACCTACCTCGACACTTGCAGGACGTTGAACAGACCTGACACCTGCAGCCGTTGACACATCGACATCTGTCCCCACAGCTGCTAAAGTTTAACTGTAAATAACTTCAACCCCCTGCACTTACCGCCACACTTACACTTTTCTTCATCTTCATCTGCAGGGGGATCGTCAAAGTTTTATGTTTGCAATTCGTCGTCCGTATGCGAGAGGAGAGATACTAAAGTTTCTTTAGTGCTTCTGGCGGGGGTAAATATGCGTAGGACTTATTACAGCCGGCACTGCTGTGAAAGAAGATAAATTTCTTACCAGGGTTAGCGGAATGCCTGGGTAGAAGACATGTTGGTTGTCACGCTTGGTTCTTGAAATAAAAAAAACCCGCCAAAGACGGATGTTTTGGGCTCCTCACGTGTGGACGTTGATATGGAAGCTAGACAGGCTTTTACACAAGACCTTCAGGAACTGTTGTCAGTGCAGTCCATCTAATTTCCGCACATTTCTCGATGACATCTTGTCTATCGTTTGTAAAAGATGAAAGGTCGGACCCTTGAACTGTTGGTCTACTTGCAGCGGACAGGCTTTCTCGCAAGCTTCGTGACATCAAGCTCTCATCATATATATTCACCTGGTAACATGTTAGATATTTGTGTGTGTGAAAGGAGGTTGTAAGGATGTAAAGGAAACAGAAACATATCCAGTGCTTAATCGATTGGAAAGACAGTAACTTAAATCTGAAGTAAACTGCTTCTTACGAATTTTGTTTATTTTTGGAAGTCACACCTGGAGCCAGGAAGAATGCAGCGTTATGTAGACCTGCCATAGAAAAGGCTCATGGAGCTAGAAACCTATCCAAGCACTTTGGTAATGGACTCTACACCAATCTGGTGGTCTCTCTCTCTCACTCATACACCTCCATGCATGCACGGATGCTTAAAACAGGCGTGCAGAATTTTTTAAAGTGTAAATAAAAAAGACGATATTAATGTCCGAGTTAAATAGGTTGTAAATATTTTTTGTTATTTTTAGTGTTTAGAAGCCTAGACCACAGCCGAAGTCAACGATGTTGTGCAATGGGCTCGACCTTCTCAGATAACTCCAATGTCGCGGAGACAGTGTGTGGAGTGCTCGACTGAGGGACTACGGTGAAACTGTCCTCCACATATCTAGTGGAGGTGACGACCTTTTGCACACGGCGCGTTCTATTCTCTGCACGTGCCTCCGCTGTTGACGACTATTGTTCCTATGAGTCAGCGATAAAAGTTTTCCTTCTCTCCACTCTTCCCCGTTCGACCTTGTCTCCACATGCAGACGACACAGTGAAGTGGATGACTAGACGCCGCGCCACATGCCACGTGCATGCGAATCACATGATACCCTGACGAGAGCTTAGTCAGTATTCCGTATTTGACTTAATGATTCAAAAATAAGTAAATAAATACAATTAAAATGAAACAGCGTTTAATTTATATGAGCTTACACCAGGTAGTATAAAGACACACGCACACTGAAAGAGCCAGAAAGCATGCGCTAATTATGAAAGGTATTCACAGAATGTGTCACCTTTGACTTTTGCAATTAAAAAGCCTGAAACGTTGACACATTGCTTAATGAACCCGTGCAGAGAGTTCAAAATGGAATGCAAACAGAAAAAATACCGAAAATCATTAAAACTTTTAAAATCGGAATTTTTTTCTTGGCGAGGCCTCCTGTCTGTTGCTCAGCAATCATCTGGATATATAAGTATTAGTACCGTATTCTGAACGTGTATGTCAATCACTGTCCTTCATCACGTGGGTCCACTCCATCTTATGCAAGGAAATAATTAATCCCCCCTACTTTTTTGAAATGCAGTTTATTCTTACTGATAGAGTGTCTGCTCATTGTGTTAACCCAACTCTTCGCCATATAAATTCCCCCTTCCCAACCAGTGATCTTTACATAAATTCAAATTAAGGCTGAATTGTTGCTGCGATTGTCAGCAGTGTAGCATGTGGTCTACATGCATATGGCACGTGACATGCCGAGTAGTCATCTGCTACATCGTATGTGGAGACAAGGTCAGATTCACGAACTAAACAATGATGTTCTCCGCTGCATGTATAAACCCACAACAACTATTTTCAGCTTGTTGATTGTCGTCAACGGTGGAGGCCAAGAAGAAGAGCGGAGCGTGCCGTGTGCAAGACAGAGTTCTGTGGTCATGTGACTGGAAGAAGATTACTCCGCCATGTACGTTGAGTACCGCTGCACCGCATTCTCCCAGCCAAACACTCCGCATTGTCTCCACGGCATTTGAGTTATCTTCCAAAGAGGTCGAGGCAGTCCACTAAACCTTCGTTGACCTCTCCTGTTTTTAGAAGCTTACATTCTCAAAAAAGGAAAAAAAACATAATGTGATTGCACATTAGAAGCACTGCACTCGGTTGTTTTACGCAGAAGCATGCAGGCAGAGCTCCCACACGAACGTCAGCAGGTGAAGAAGACATGAGTCCAACACATTCATCCTCTGTGACACCGTGATCGCTTCCAGTCCCAAGCGTGCTAGTCAACATGTCTTTCTCCCAGGCAGCCACCCCACTAACCTTGTTTAGAACATTCTAATTATATTGCACTGGCTTAAACAGAAATGGTCACCATTTCGTTGTGTTGTTGAACGTGAGCTGAAACTCTTATATTGTTGGTTGAATTTTGGCTGCATGGGGTCATTTTGCGTTGGCGAGTTCTTTTAGGCTTGCACCGCTTTCGCCCTCGACGATATCTGTTTTCTTTAAGCAGTTGACAACAGAAGCAGATGCCGTATCGAGTTTAACAATATTCTCGATTTTGTATTCTGACAGCATAGCAATCATGCTTGCCTCTAGCGCATTTCAGGGTTTGTTATCCCTGGCATCCGCTTCTTCAAAGGGAAATAATCAACTAGTAACGAGAATAATGTGGGGATAACTTCCCTTGGATCTAATGCCCGCTGCACAACAGTCAGAAGAATAACTTCGTAAGGCTGAATAATAGACAGTGATGGCAGTTTCATGTCCGTGCCAATGCTTTTCTCGTCACATTATTGATCTTATGATCACCTCCGGATCCCCGCATACACACGAGCAATAGAATTAATTCGCGTGCGTTTGAGAAGCAGTGGCAAGGCTGCTGGCAAGACCTGAAGCTCTGGTGGCAAGAGCGGTGGTCAGCCTCCTTTTATTAACTCAGGCCGCGTGGCATCCAGTCCTTTGATCCGTTCTTGAGGCCGCTTTATGAAAAAGTTTCAAGCCTTTAAACAGCCGATTGGATTCATTACAGACTTGTGGAAAACAGTATTGCACCTCTTTTTACATTTCCCTCCCTCTACCCCAAATCGGTCTTCATTCGAAAAGTGACAGCTCGAGTCCTCGCAGCGTGAAGTCGGCAAAACGAATTAAGCTGCTGCAGATTTAAAATCCAATCAAGTGAAAAACTTCCGTATGTTGCTGGCAAGAGGTCTTTAAGTGTTGAGGATAGCTCTGACAAAGGGAAATCTTTAAGTATAAGAAGTTTATTGTCTAAGGACTGGGTGCACAGTTCATTCTGCAAACGAAATTAGTAACTACTATCATGGATTGATGTCTGTATGCCTCTTGCGAAGTGATGTCCAATGCCTCGGTTTAGCAGTTAACTGGAAAACAATCGTCTACCAGCAGTCCAGGGACATTAGTTCGTGCTACTATCGTTTCATTGTCTAGGATATCATTGATCTCATTGCAGCTTATTATTCAGACAGTCGGTACATCATTCTCGGCCAGTTCTGCACGAGAAACGTACCTAAGTGCACTCTTTTGACTTCGTAGTTATCTTTTCATTTCTTCGTGGCCATTCTGTTTTGGACTGTCGGATAGAAATTTAAAAAATGAAGCAAAGACAAGCAAAATTGTCAGTAACTACAGCTGTATGTTGTAACGATAATATTATTACACCCAGTGACTTGTCGGAAAGAGTAGAGAAAGACCATCAGGTACAAAACAGCTTCTCCAAATACACAATCACACAGAGGAGGTGGGGGATTCTGTCCAAATAGCATTAAGACCAGAACATTTTTAGGATGCCAGAACTAAGTGACGTAGCTGGTCGCCCTCGGCGGACACGCCTTCTCGAAGGTGAATCCATCCTTTGATTAGCAAAGCACATTATTCAGCCATCTCAAAATGATCCTTTAATACTTGATGTCATTTATGTGAAAATGCATTTTGTACTTCTGGATGCAAGGAGACTCCAGGTCTCTGGGATGACTAGTGCAGATGTCAGAGCTGCTCAGCGGCCTGCAAGTGTGGCAGTAGGTTAATGGCAGAGATTTTACGACAGAGCTAGTTACACTGAACTAAAGAAATGCATTATCCACGACCTTCCAGTTTATTTTTTTTTACCGCCAGGTAAATTAATTCGCTGAGATAATGCAACTTTTTCTTGTTGTTATTGTTGTTGTTTATAGTGCCATCGTAATCAGAACAATGAAGATCAGGAGGTGTGGCTGGGAGTGCATCTTAGTTGTGCTCAGTAATCTGCTGTGCTCATGTCATAACTGTAATATTCAGGCTATTATAAATAATCACTTTTTTATTTTTGTGATAACTCCATTTTAGCGAGGGCTATGCAGTTAATTAGGTGTCTCAGAAATGACATTTTTTGTGTTGCTGCTGCTGTTGCTGGCAATGATGGTGGTGATTGCTAAGAAATAGTTCGATCTGTGCAAATAGTTTGAATACTACCAACGTAAGTGTCCAAGTCAGAAGAAATTAATGATAGACGGTAGAAAATTCAGGACAATGAACTGATTACATCTCTTGAAGTGATCAAAGTTATAAGCACGCTTGGTCCCAGCTTAAAGATTGTCTCAGAGGGTCCAATGAACTAAATGACATCTATAGGTAATCGCTTCTTTTACTCCTTTAATGTACAATCACTGCAATGTTATAAAAATGCAGTCCGTTTAACCAATACACTGGTCACTACGAGCTTGAAAATGCCTTTAACCCTTTATACCTGCCTATGGTAATACAGTCTCTAGCTCTTCTTATTTAAAACAACACATAAAAGGTTAATTATTGTCTGACACCGACTGGTCCATGACAATGTAGATGGCGTCGTCAGTGGACAAGTCTTCGGAGGTTTCTTTGGTCCCTTACATAGAGATCCGATGGAAACACGTGTCGACATGCTTCTAATGTCTCTTCGAGGTAATTAGAAAATTAAAAAAAATCCTTTTAACAGCAAGTTCCTGAACGTGTTAGTGAAGCAAATACGACAAATTGGAGCCATATTATTTATAATTCTTTACTAATTGCCTCGGTCTTTGTTCAGTGAGGAAGAAGACCTTGACGGAAACGAGGGGCATGTTGTGTTTGGGGACATCGCTTGTTAAAAACAATGACAAATATTGACGAAAGCTTTCATCATCTTAGGAGGAGCTTCTTCCAGCAAACGGTTTTTAACAATAGATTTCAGAAGTGATGATTTGTCTTCTGCAATCGCTAAAGGGGAGGCTTTGTTACGGAAGCTGGAGGTGTGGCTACATCGGGAACAGCTGAAGGGAAGAGCAATGAGTCAAGCAATGATGGCACGAACCCCGGGAATCAGTTGTTTCACGGTTTGTCCATCGATTCCGCTTAATAAGAGTCGTTCCATTGTATATCATTAGGCAGGAACCTCATTTGTAGCCAGATGTCTCCAGTCCACACTTTCGGCCACTGGCACCTTCATCGCTCCTCATGTCTCGAGGCCGACAAATAAAAGGTTCTGGAGTGGAGTGGATGGTAAAAGGTTGTGAGAAAATGAGACAATGAGCACAACTCAAGAGCTAAGGAATAGAGCCTTCGAATGCCTTTCTCCCTGTCATTGCTGCAAGTTAGCAGTCCATTAATAGCAAGCTTGTGGAAGACCATCAAAAGCAGATCAAGGAAACGGGTTTTCAGACTCTTCTATCAAGCTGGCATAACCAGGAACAAAGTATTCTGTAATCGCGCTTGCGCAGAATTCTCAAAACCGCAGTTGGCTGACGAGTGTCCACTCACCTTTCTTCCAGCGATTTTCCGAGAATCGGGTCCTGCGATTGAACTAACATAGAAACTTGCAGTTCCACTGCCTCTACCACTTCTGCTTCATTGTGTAAAACCGTAAAAATCTTTGTCGCCTAATGGATCCTGTAAAATTATAATGGGTTTTGTATTTTCGCCATATAAAGGGAAATCTCCTGTTTCATGCTATTGGTTCGTGTACATTTTTTTGGAACTTCTATGCAAGCCACCCAGCAACATGCACGCAACCACCAAAAAGGTTTCGTGTTACAAAGAGCAATAATCGAGCCATTTGCCTGTAAACGTGCAGGGTGCCATAGAGTTTTTTTTTCTTCAGCGGTAAAATGTTGAAAGCTCCATTGCTTCTTTAAAGAACAGCATAACAAAAGCGAGTTTGTTTGCTTGGCTTTGGGAAAGATTGGCTAAAGTGAAAATTTGGGATTAGCAAGTCAACAGGGAACTACTAGAGAATCCTGAATAGACGTCTGGTGAACATGTTTGTCACAGAAGATTTAACGATTGTGAAAACGATTAGAGAACATCTTTCCTTCAGTCTGTAACAAATCATGGATGGAAACAAATCATGTATGGATTACTTCTGAAGAAATTATCTGTTGGCCACCAGCCATTCAGACTCCATCTCAGGCACCAGCCAGTCAGACTACCTGCAGGAAATGCCATACAGTACCAAAAAGAGAAAGAGATAAGAACGTGGCTAGTCTGGTAGAGCTGTTTGTAATCGGGTACTATTTCACAGGAACCAATTAGAGTGCAAAATAGAGAGACAGATCGGCGAAGTTGGGCTTGTATACTCGTAACGGAGAAGACTGGGTTAAAAAGCGGCTATTTATTGTGCTAGACGATCTTGCTTCACAGCAGAAAAAAAGAAAACAGACAAGTATTTTCTTCCCTCTACTTGCAAATCAGCGAAATAAGACAGTACAGATGTCGAGGGATGGGGATATTGTGGTCAAAGTTGTTTGGTATTTTATTTCGTATCTTCCTTTTATATGTCAACTGCTTTTATTGGATTTATTAGCAGTATCGGTAGTTAAGCAAAGAATTATAAAACATTAATTAAAAATATGTCAAGAAATAAAGGGTGCTCAAGAAGGTAATTATGAAACGATGATACCCCAGACAAAAAAAAAAAAGAAAAAAAATTAAACAAGAAGACAGAAAGGATGGTCCTGCTAATATGACCCGTGGGGTAATAATCCCATCCCGTACTCGACATCGGGGCATTGAAGATGAATGATAAAGGAGTGTCAACAGAGGCTGGGAGAGGGGACCGTCAGACCAAACTGGTTCCCCCCTCCCTTCCGTACAGCGTCCAGTTAGTCGGCTCGCAGACTGGCTCGTCCTCAGGCCAGTAGAGCAGACGACCTGTCGGCCATGGCAAAGGGTTTACACGTGCGAGAGGAGGGCGTGCGCGAGATTGAATTAAATTTCTGTTTCTCGGCTGCGATGCTGTGACGCCCGCTGGACGCCGCCGTCGCAACAACAGCAGCACCAGCACCAGCAGCAGCAGCAGCAGCTCCAGCATCCATCGATCGGGCTTGACGTACTGCAAGCATATCTGGTTCAAAAACCTGCGCAAGACAGAGCGAGCGAAGTTTTCCCTTTGAGGTGAGCGGCCCGTCCGGCCGACTTCCTGTTCGCAGCTCATTGTTGCCCGTCGCAAGGGGAGGGCTACTTTGAAGCTCGATCAGTAATTTGGCGCCCGGCACCGTCACTTTCTCTTCTTCTATTTCGTCAAGTGTGACTCTCAAGGAAATGGCAGCGATAAGAACGGCGAGGTTCTTGCGAGACACACGTTGGCTCTCAGACAGCTTTTTCAGCGCCGCCAACTCTTTCAAAAGACTTACGAGTACTTCCAGCGGATTCGCGTGTCTTCTGAGGACCACAAACTGAGACTTTTTCACGGAGAGAGTTAATGGTCGCCTCAGCGCCCATTCACCGGGCAAAGAGCGTTGTTTCATGGTGATTGGAGCCAGGGACAGTCTGTTGAAGCCACCTTCGTCTCTCCTCCCCCCTCAAGCAAGCCAGTCCTCCCCGATTAAAGTGCTGCTTCGTCCGAGAGTCACAGAGGTGGAAAACGTCCGAAAAGTGGAAACCTGGTTATTGAGAGACGGGAAGTGACACAAAACTGTTAGACATTTCAGAGGGTTAAAGAAGTACAGCCTTTGGTCGTTATAACAACAGCAGAGATAAAGAAAAGCGGTGGATGAGACAATTTTCATCATCTGCGGACTCTGAATGAAAGGACTTTACTGTACTGTGTTGTCGACTAAGACATCGATGGCTATTGTTGGCAGCAGTCTGTCACCAACACTTCAGAAACAGGGTTCAAAACAAGGTGCATCTCCTTCGCCGGTTTTGTAGCCTTCAAAGGCAACAACTCCATTAATCTCAGAATATAAGACACACCCGTGCAATGAAAACCAGGAAGATGGCCTCGTAAATAAGCAAGTCCTGGGGATATCTTGCCTGCTTCTTTCGTCTTCGATTCCTCAAGGCCAAACAGGTAAGCGCCAGAAGATTTTTTTTTAATGCACTGCGAGTTCTACGGACATTCTAGTCTCTCCAAATGTCGTTGTTCCAATCGATTACGCCAGCTACCCGGTGTAGAAGTTCCCGTCTATCTGCATTCCTTCTTCGCCGTTTTGATACTTGTTTGAAAAAAAAAATTGCTTTTTAGCATGCCAGCAGGCTGTTTGTTCACCTATGGAGACGGCTGTTACTTTTTTTCTCAGATGAGAAATTTCAATCCCACTCGGACTCTCTGAGCTTACATTGTCGCTCGCTTCTTTGTGGTGTTTGTAAAGGATACCCAACAAAAGAATGCGCCACAAAGATAAAATCCTCTGATGAGGTAATTCAGGAAAGTAGAAAGTAAAAAAATCCAGATGTGGAAGCTTTATCTTGAGCTTAGGATTGTGGGTGATATATAATTTCACCACTCCTCTAATTCTTTTGCTGTTTTTTTTAAAGGATTATCCAGGTTGTCATTTAATTCTCGATACTACCAAAGTGTCGTTACCAAATCGAAATATTCCCACAAAACACCTACCCACCCCTGAAAAATAATATTTCTGTGTTTGTGTTTGTATTTGTGCTTCTGTGTGTGTTTGAAGGGTAGGGGTAATGGGATGTGTAGAACCTATGCGTATCTTTTAACTTACTGTTATTCATCAGTCATAAAAGGTGGATAAGTCCACATGTGCTCACCTTTAGCCAGGCGTGTATCACCGGAAACATTCATCACTTCCAACCCTTACAAGTTCGCCACAATGGCGTCGCGTGTCCACCCGCCATCATATTCTTACACTCGGGCGACAAGGTGACATCGAACAGCTCCCTCAACGAACATACAAAATATCGAAAAGAAACCCGATTAGCCGGCTGATTGCACTAGCACAAATAGGATTGGCAGAGTGTGTTGCCAGCATGCAGATTGCATCCGGCGATCCCGACAAGCACTACACAAACCAGCCAAGCGTGTGACCCACCAACCATCCTCCCACTCAAGCCCCGTTCCTCCCCTCCGGCGTCCTCCACGACATCTCTGTCGAGCGAACTCAAGGTGGCGACGCTGGCTTATAGAATCGAATAGTTCCCTCCAGTAGTCGTCTGCTAGAGACCAGCTGCAGCTGAGACGAATACAGTTCTGTCCAGCTGCAAAATGTACAGTCGAGTTAATTAAGGAGGGTCTGGGGTAGGTGTTGTCATTTTGGTACGACCATCACACGTGAGTGTGAGATCTTTACTTATGTAAGACTTTCTTTGTATAGGCGTGATCTCCAAGGTGAGATTTCTATGACTCAGGTGTTAATGTGATAAGATAAAAAAAATGGTATGGTGATGATGGAGGTGAATTTGGTGGGAAAGAAACAAACCACCAAAGCATGTAATATTTATCGAAGAAAGTTTAAAAAAATCAAGGTTATAGCCTGCAAATGCTAATAAACCCGCAATTTAACTCCAGTTCAGGGGTTTGTATTCAGGTTAGCGAGTCGACACCAGAGACAGATCAAACGATCGGTTAGTGGATAACTTCGTTTCCGCCGTGTCACTAATTGACCTAATCAAGAGAGGTCACTGAGATCCCCTGTCTGCATCGCAGTCCAGCCAGAAAAAATCGCTAAAGCACCTCTGTACGATCACTGTCGGTGTATCCTTACCACGGTGGTAATTCTCTGTTAGTGTCTGAGGCTATTATTGTGTTGTTATGTGGCTGCAAGCTAATCTCCGTCTGCATCGTATCTTGTCGCTAATTCGTGCCGGACTCTGAGTTGGTCATTTCCGAAGTTACTGTGGAATACAAATTTCTCTTGGACATTTTCATCTACACCGAGAGTTTGTTGTTAACGCGCTTGACAGATAACAGCCAAGCAACCGAATTATTGCTGAATCCCTTACAACTAAATCCAAATAAATTCTTGTCCGCGACAAAGAAATCTGGAAACTGACTGAGTGACCAAGAAAACTAGTTAAATGGTAGATCGACTGACTAAATGATCAACCCAAAATTTCCACATTTAATTACGAGGCTGTCTTACTAGAGGTCCGTTTAATTACGGGTCCATCTGAGGCCTGCTTCAAAGGCTGCTTGGGACTGGCGTCTTAATCAGACAAGTCTGCTCTTCTCCCATCCCTCTCTGCCTTCCTTCTCCAGCCCTTGACCACTGAGCCGCAGCCAACGGAAGATAATCCGGGCTATTCTTCTCTCCCATGGTTTCCTAGACAACGCTCAGTGTATCCAGGAAGATTTTGCGCAAAAAGACATCTACGGACCTCACTTATTGGAACAAGAAAGCTTCTATGAGTTAGTGAGTTAGAAATCGAGACAGGCATTCTCTTGCATTATTTTTGTCAAGATGTTGCGTCAGATACTGTGAACATGATGGATGAGGTCAACAATTGTTCTAATATGTCCTCAAAAATTGAGAATAAACTCCTAGCCGGCCTTCATTAAATATTAGAAGGCCTGCCTTTCCCGTACATCCGATTTCAGCTGTCTGATGGTCTCGTATGGAAACAAAAATAAAGTCTTACGAAATGTTACATTGCAAGAACCTCATGGTTCCACGAATGACTTATCTTCATTTATTTTTTCCAAGAAGACAAGAGCAGTTGGGTTCACGGTTCCCAGCTCGCGTCCACACAGTCTCAAAGACACGTCCTGAAGACAAATGTCTGTGGTGCATGTAAACGAAAAGCAGCGGTGATCGCACACATCTTTACCTAACTCCTGATGTTGTTTCAAGTCATTATGTCAGTCCAGTAGGGGCTCTTACTGCACTTCTGCATTTCAAGTTTTTGGGGCAGCATTTTCCCGAAGGGGAAGGGGAAAGACAGACGGAGACAGAGAGATAGAGACCCAAATCCTGAAAGCAAACAATGTATTTCTACCCCCCCCCCCTAACCTCTCAGCACGAGACTAGGACACTGTACAATGCTTAGGAAAGAAAAATTACAACATGCCAAATGAAATGACTCAAAAAAACTAGATTAGAAAGGATATGATCCAAAACTACAAAAAATTAAAATAAAATGAGAGATGCTGAAGGCCGCATCAGTCAGTATGGTTCGGCCACTTGACCAGAATGTCAGTCGTCCAACCAGCATTCAGATGGACAGATAATAAAAAAGATGATCTGACACCCCATCAAGAGGATGACCCTCATATATGCTAGATTAAGGGTGTGGAAAAAATCCTCTTCGTCACATGACCTTTCCGTTGCCGGGGTCTCACGCTGAGCCATCAGCAACCGTTTTCACCTTCCCATTGTACCAGTGAAGAATAAAAAAAAAAAGCGGAAAAATAATAAAATAAATATAACTTTTTAAAAACTCATCCGAGAAGGGAAAAAATCCCTCTGAGGAGTATGTAATGCATGGCTGCGCTGTCAGCACACTATATGTTATTTTATGAGAATAGAGAAGGATAGGTGGAAGTGGGGAAAGAGAGAGAGAGAGGGGGGAGACAAAGAAACAAGAATAAGAGAGTAAAGGGAGAATATAATTTCAGTGATACGCAAATGAACTTAATGACATGAAACGAATTTGTGTTTATTGGCAAACCTCGGTCACTTGGATAAAGGCTAAGTGCTCTCTGAAGGAAAAAAAGTCATTTACAAAGATCGCTCTCAGTCCGCTGCACACTGACTGAGCCCTGGAATCAGACAGCCGACAAAGAGAGATAATGCTGACCAAGAAGGGCACAGGCTACAAAATGGCAGGATTTGGCGCGCAAAAATAAAAAACCCAAGCAAACAAAACCCGGGAGATTCAACGAAAGAAAGAGGGGAGGAAAAGAGAAGAAAATAGAACAAAGAAAAGAGGTTCCGACAATGGATTCTTGCGGGGATGGGGGAATAGGAAGGGTTGTTGGGTGGGGGACATTGAAAGATGTTGACTGGAAAAAAGATGTCGGCAGGAGCAATGATTTCTGCCAGAGCTCAGTGACGTCGACAAATTAACGTTCAACACTAAGTGCTTTTGCAGGAGGTCATGGTCTGCGTCGTGTACCCGACTGATGATGCACACTGATGTACCTTTGCTGCTGCTGCTCCTCCACAACCTGCTTTTTCCCACCTGGTACATTGATTTAAAAAAATCTCCTTTCGTGATTGCCGGTCTACGCTTGACCTTTCTGGCATCCTTGATTTAAAACAAACAGAAACAGTTTTTAAATGACCTCACGAACAGCAGAACACAAAAAAGAGTGAGAGTTGAAAAATAGAAAAGAAAAAAAAACACGTTAGAGAATGTGAGGTAAATTATGCATTCCCTCGACAAAATTCACAAAGAAGAGTTAATTTAAATCTTTGCATTGAGTTTTTTTTTCCTGCAACCACAAGACAAAAGCTTAACAGGCATGAGAAGTGCTTGTTTTTCAAAGTCAGGTTTTCAACTGCCATGTATTACAAGCAACTGGGGGACCGCTGACGAGGAAGGCGTTTTTGTCACTGTGGACACCGGCAACAGACGGTGACAGGTCACGAAAAAAATGTAGAGCTTTTGCTTTTATGTGATTTTTTTCTTTTTTTTTTTCAGTCTAAATTTTGATCACGAAGAAAAAAAAAAGGTATAAAGACAAAAGAAGGAAAGGGCAATGCTGACACTATTGGACAATGGGCGGGCAAGCAAAGACAAAGTGGATGCCTGTGATTTGCAAATTCTTGTTTGTCATACCCTTTTGTCACGCGAAGATACACGTTTATCACGCGCAAACGCATTTGTTGTGCAAACTCGTGTTTGTCTGCGCCATCGCCCTCGTTCGGCAATAACAATTGTTTACATCGCGTAAAACGCTCGTTCATCACGCACAGACCCGTTTAACACGAGTAAACACGTTTATTATCAGCAAAACAGTCTTACTGCACGTACAGGATAAAAATGGAGATTTTTGCCTTCTTCGCTTCTTGTTTTTGCTAGAATGCCCGTGTCCGGGCAGGGTGAGGTCGTCCACCGAAGAACAGCATGGCCGCGCACTTCAGGTCGCCCTGAAGGATCAGACGTAAGCAGGTCATAAACAAGGGGCCTCGGACATTCCTTGAGGATAAATAGGTACTGCGAACCATCGAGCGTTCAATATCGTCGCACGACACGCTGTTTCCACGATCCAGACAGATAAAGGAGACGATCGCCGTTCTTCGGAGATTTAACCCTTGAAGGCTCAAACCTGTTATGTGTGCTATACGTGATCCGGTGGTCCAGAAAGCAAATGGTTCATTCTCTTGGCTTCCCCTGGCTCCTTTTGGTGGACTATGGGATGAAGAGCGAGATGTCTGTCTGTATCCTATTTGTAAAACGTGCTGATTGACTTAAGAAATGATGAGAATCTTTTGAAATTCCCTATTTCGTAAAAAGATACAAATCTGTATGATTTCAATGCAAAAGTAAGCCATTTCTGATATTTTATCGGAATCAGTCAGAAAGGATGCCATATGTTATTTTGTACAAGAGGAGGAAAGCGATGAACTGACTAAATGTCTGATTTTAACCTCCTAACAGATCTCGCATAAAACATTTACTTGTTTATCGAATATTAAACGGCATAATAATAATAATAATAATAATAATAATAATAATAATAATAATAATAATAATAATAATAATAATAAAGCTTGTTTTCCACTTGGATGTGAATTCAATGCACTGCACACAAAACTCACAGTCTGTTATTTAAGTTTTTGTCAGTAGTTTGAAGGACTGTTAGTTCAATGGAGAAATACCATATAGAAGAGGCTTCGAAGATGGCAAGAGACTAATCACCAGACTACTTTCGTGGAAAATAGAAAACATTTCGAAAATCGATAACTTGCACTCTCGTCATCCAAAACCCTAAACATCAAACAAGTAAACAAAAATTTACTCCATTAAAAAAAAATCTCATTATAAAAAAACTTTGTTTCCTCTCTTTTTGCATCTGACAAGAAGAAATTTCCTTTTACTTCACTGCTGGAAGTAGCATGTAGACAGGGTTTAATTCCTTAAAAATCAGTCTGTCTTTCTTGCGGTTTTTTGAAGGTAGGTAGGTCTGCAAAGTTCATCTGTGAGCGAGTATTCCTCGCAGAAGCACATTGTGCAAGCAAGAGACTGTTGTACTTCTTGAATCTTTCTGTACTTTGTTGCATTATTTTTTTTTTAAGTTAAAAACTTCTTCTCGGAAGGAGAGCTCGAGAGAACGTGGAGGTCGCCCACATGCCGATCGACACAGAAGGAGTGGAAGCCTTGAATTAATGAGAGGATTTAGAGGTGAGGAGCGACTGTGTTTGGTGAGGATTTCTTGCGAAAGCCGGAAATCAGACAAAGTGTTTTCAGTTCATGAGTCACGGGTGCTCGTCCTCATAGTTATCAGAGAGAAGGAGAGAGAGAGAGTGGGTGTGGGTGGAGAGGGAGAGAGAAAGAAAGAAAGAAAAGCTTGCTCAATTTTCATCTACTATTGTTCTTTTTCTGCAAAATTACTGACTTCTTTATCGTGATGTGCACTTTGTTGAGGTACCTAACCCCGGTGCTGAAACATAATTAAAATTAACTTCTGTTTACTTTTATTGACGATCTACAAGAGACGCGTGTCTACAGCCGGTTATCTCTTCCTCCATTTACCGGAGGAGGAGTAGCAGAAGAGAGATATCAGACTGGTTTTCATTGCTTGTTTCAAGCTTTCATACAAGCCACGTGTGAAATCAAAACTAAAAGCCAATAAAAATGAAAGTGCAAAATTCACAGCTTGTTTACTCTGCGTTGACAACGAAGGTTACGATGGCTATGGCATGTCCACCGCACGGAGAATGGTTGAATTCCCAAAGACATTCTGCATGGTCTCCACTGGTTTCTCAAACTGCGGAATGGATACGTCTGCACGAGCAAGAAGCGAACGCTTGGCGTTGACATAGAAATGTGGGAATCTTGCAGATGACTGCACAAGGTGGAGAAGTACTCTGGCCATCTCAAGTCAGGGAAAGGAAAACTATTGCACTTCCCGACTGACAAATGGGCAAGAGGAAAGGAGCGCAGGCAAACCACCAACTCGAAAACACAAGTTACAATACACAGATGCGTCCACTGTACTAGAATATAATTCGCAGAGTGGTCTTGTCTCCACACGTGCAGCTGCCACAGACGCGCAGACAAACTGCAGGCTAGCATGAGCCACTCGTGGTCAACTAAGGTCAAGTAAAGAAAGCCATACAATACACATAAGCATCTGCTTTAACAAACTGTAAACTGTAAGGGTTGCTTTTGAAACTCCCACAAGAACTAGCCTGTCTAATAAAGTAAAACTTTATCTCCCTTAAGCAATACAATATCGGAGCATGATATCCGAAAAATGCAATGACCAGATCTCTATTTCCATGTTTCCTTCGACAATGTAAAAATCTGACGTTTGATAAAAAAAAAAAAAATGCTTTCACAAATTACATACGATTATATAAATTACAAGGACCACTACACAGCGTTCAATAAAAAATTGTTTTAATGCCAAAGACTTGATATCAAGTATTAGTAGCAAAACCCAAAATTAATATCATTCATAAATGACCGCATATTTCACGGACTTGAATGAATCAGTGAGGGTCATCCTTCTGCAAGATGGCTGACTCAGTTTCCAGTTTTAACTCTGTACTTGTACCAAAAGTACAAGACAAACAATGACTACCATATCTGTAAGATATCTGTAAGAATACTAGAAATATTAATTAGTCAATTATAATAACTGACAACCAAGCCTATCTCTATCTGTAAAAATACCAGAAGTAGTAATTTTTAGAAGTTAATAACAAACTACTGAGACTTCCAATTTGTGATACATTAAAAAATCCTAATAATGTTAAACTAGACCTGAGGATAGAAATAACAATATAGTATGCAATACTGAAATCTCTCTAGCTGCATTTGGCAGGATATATTTCCGAGAGGCCGAGATTCTTGAAGCATTTTGATGTCTCAGAACAAAGAAGATTTGTGTACCTTGGCCATCACCCCCAAGTCGCAAGACTTCGTCCAAGAAATCGAGTAGGACTCACCCCCAAATCATCGGGTTTCACATCCCTGTCCTGCAGGTCTTCGCTAGGGAAATGCCTATTTGTCAACACAGACACATGCTGATGCTGGCAAAGCGGACACGTCCTACCCATTTCTCTGTCCTGTCAATATTCGAACACCATCAAAGCAAACAATTGTCCCCCAGATCGTTGGCTTCCTTCCTTCCTTTCTTCTCACTTCGGCGATGGCGGTCACTTACGAGGGCGCGCTCGTGGGGTCAGATTATATTTTTTTTTTTAACTGAAAATATATATTGCTCGTGCTTACTCCTCCCTTTCGCCGTACATTGTAAAACAGAGCAGTCTCTCTAGGGCGGAATATGTTTACAGGAGAACTCTAGACCCACTTCACGACGCCTCTGTGGAGAGTTAATTTCTGTCTAACTGGTGAAGCCACAAAAATGTAATAGGCACCCAAGAGCAAATTCCATTATGGCGAATTTCCCTAAGGCTCCAATATCATCGTTGAGAGCCATCCTCCCCATTTCCCAGTAAATTCGCCGGAAAATGCATCTTTGCTAATGTTTCGCTGGCTTATTAATGCTATCGTTCCAAGTGAATTTACTCGGAGATGCCTGCCCGGCATAAAAAGCTGACAGGTTGGAGTGCTGAAGCGCTCAGCGGTTAGGAGAAGGGAGAGGGGCCCAAGATAAATCTTTGGATCAGTTTTACCAGAGAACATGATAAATCTTAGACACGTTTGTCCGTCAGTGTTTACTCTTCAACAACGAGAATGCAGATTTTGTGGCATGAAGACATTTTGTGGTGGGCGGATGCCAACGAAAGGAACATTGATGATGGACGCACATGGACACCACCTCTCTCTCTTTCTCTCACACCATCCCGAAATGAAATGATAGAAGATAGAAGAGAGAAGGGACGCTAAACTCATAAATAAGCTCAAGACCCGATGTCAACATGGTGATTTTCTCTTCCTACGAAAAAAAATAATAAATGCATATTTTGTGATGAGAAGTGTAGTTTTTAATGAACTCTGGTGGATTGTGTATCCCTGACAAAAACATCTAAATCCGAAAAAATAACATCGCGCAGATTGAATATATTCACAATCGAACACTGGCATAATGAGTTAATATCAGACGCAGAAACATCTCGAACATCCATCGATCATGGATACATTGACACAAGAAATTTCACACACAGACACGTCTCCAGCATCCATCGGCTAAACTGAATCACCACTTGTTTGTCCTTAGTCAACTGTTGTTGTTCCTGTCTTTGTTTTCCTGCCATTCTTCAGTTGTTTGTGGTCGTGTCTTTGTCTGTCTGTCAGTTGTTGATATTCCTGCCCATGCCTTCCTGGCATTAGTCAACTGTTGAGTCTGTAACTCGAGAAAACTGGTTTCAGATTATTTGTGTCAGAACTTCAATTCTATTCACCAAATATTTTTATTTGATTAAGTATTCTTTCGTATTTGTCAGTTACCTGAAACCGTTAAGAGCCACAAAAATTGCGATTTGGAGTGTAGTTCTTAATAGGGTCGTGAGATGAAGGTATAAAAATAAACATATTCAGATGCAGTTATTACACACACACAAAGATAAACCACACTCTCAGAAATGTTTTCCACCCTGCATTAGTCTAAATTAACAGCAAAGACATTGATTTTTATGTCATTAGTCTCGGAATAGGTTCTGGAAAAGTCGTTACTTAAAAGACATCACATGCTGCTTAAGTCTGCGAGCTGGCCGAGAAAAAAAGAAGCTTATTAAAAGTCCTCGCACGTTGCAACAGTTTTTAATACATCAAGAAGCCTTGATTTAATTAAATCTCTAAGTAGCCTGTACACCAGTTTACTCTGCATCGACATTTCTTATCCCCGTTCTGTTTTCGTTTCTTAGAAATATTTTCAGCAAAATACACGCAGGAGGTCGCAAATGTCTTCAACAGAGGATATTGTTTCAAATACAATATTGAAATAATCTTTTCACTCAAATTTTCTTGACCCAATATAGAGTTCGATTTTTTCTAATTTTTTAAGGCTATCTCGATAGTAAGAGTAGTTTGAAATTACTATCTAATTTATTTATAGTTATTAATTATTCAAATAATTAACGAGAGAAACACGGCAAATCTCACGAGGGTTTTTTTTCTTCAAATAAGTCGAGAATTGGTCTCGGGCGAGGTTAGAAGGACTTGCGAACTGGACCACAGTTTATTTACATGAACTTTCAGCTACAGCCTGAGGTAATGCCAGAAGTTGGTCGGTCCAGATGTGCTTTAAAACATAAGCTGCTCATGTTTGTAGCAAATTAATGACAGTAAATTTGATATGAATTATTGTTTGGCTACATGTTTTTTTGGTTTTGACAGGGATGAGCATTTACATGGCGGGCTTCAACTGTATATTTTTCGAGCTTTCTGGCACCATTTCCCTCTCATGACAAACATTTTGTAGACTACTATTTATTTTTGGTTGATATCATTATACCCTGACTTTGGATATGAAGGGTCACAAGTAGGTGACCTCCTCTCTCTCATCTTCTCTCTTCCTCTCTCTTTTCTCTCTTCCTCTCTCTCTCTTTCCCTCTCTCTCTCACACACACACATAGAGGAAGCATAAGCACTGGAATGAGGACCTGGCGTCTGTATTAGTCGAGGCAGAACTCTACCTGATGAAAAAGCGAAAGGCGATTTATGGAAAATCGGATTGTAGCTGCGGATAATGACATCGAGCATTGACCAGGTAGAATCGCGGCCTTCGCGTGACATTCAAAGCTTCCTGTTGTTTGACGGGCGGATTTTTTTCCCCCCTTGAGATGATAATGAAAGTGAAAATAACACCTGTGTCATCCTGTCTCCATACCTGTCATCGTGTGTGCACATACGGGTGTGAACTACATGCGTTAATTTATACACCTGTTTGTATGTGTGCATATGCGATGTAATGGGAGTAAATGTATGTCTGAATTATGTATGGAGAGAGAGAGGAGGGGGAGGGGAAGACAGAAAACATCGTGAGAGAATAAATGAAGTCTGTGTGTGTGTGGGTGTGGGTGTGAAAAAGATAAAAGACTATGCGTATGCGCGCGTGTCTCAAATACAGACTGAGCAGGGAAAAATGTGGACAGTGATGAGGGAGCAAAGCCATCCAGACAGAAAATACCCGACCTCCAGCCCATAATATTCTTGCCTGTGCTGCTTCGTCCATATTGCCAGGCTCTCACTCTACCTGAAACTGGCCCACGTGATTGATTGCCGGAACTCCTTAAGCGGGTCAATTAATCGATACCACGACACCCTCTAACCTCTGTCGCTGACGCCGACGACCTGCAAACCTTCCCAGGCCTCTTCTCCGTCTACATTCAGACCTTAAGGGCAGAGTTCCCTCAGGTCGCTCTATTCCCCCACCCCCCTCGTTATCAGTGTGACGAATGAAGTCCAAGCACGTGCAACGGTTCCAGGAGCGAAGGAGAAACTGTTTGATGTTTGACCCGTTGATTGCGCTGTAGCCAAAGTAATCTCGTCTCATAATTAGTCTGTAGTTTGCAAATGAAGGTAGAAGACATGGATTGAATGAGATATGAAATAGGAAGTTAATGTGGTATGAGGTATATAACGAATGAAGTAGGAGATGTGGATTGAAGCATGAGATATGAATTGAATGAGGAATGAATTAATCATGAAGTATGAGATGATGGATTGATGGTGTTCTGAACTATAAATTGAACATGGGGTAAAGTATAAATATAATTGAACAGGAGGTCTTTATTCCTCTTCCTGTCTTCTTTTATTTCGTCTGCTCATGTCATTTTTTTTTTGTTTTTTTGATTCTCGCTTTTGGATACACGAGTTAGTTTACAGGCAGTATCCGATGCAGGTGGCTGTCTCCGGCTTTGTTTCACCTCGTTACAGAAAGTTCGCCCTCGAGCGTAGGTGACGAGTGCAGATCAAACTACTGAGAAGGGGGAAAACGGGATTAGTAGTCTCCCTTAATTATTGGCGAAGTAAAGTAGCTTCCCCTTGGTCTCTCTTTCCGTCACCCTTTCGCGGAGGCTGTCGTTGCGTTCGTGGTGGACAACCCCCCAACTCCCTCCATCTTCCTTCCGCTCGTTCCCGCAATTACCTCTTCGAGATGTTTCTCTTAAGGGAGACAACACCGACTCGGAGTGCCAGACGTGAGCGCTCCGCAAATAAAACCAGTCATTGAAATCACCATGGGGCCTAGAGTGGAGTCCCTTCTCTGAGCACGTCATTACGTATACGCGAAACATTGCCAGACGATTCATCTTGCCTCTTAGCCTGGGGGCGACTCCACGCTTTACCTACGAGCAGAAGCCGACGATGCCCACGAAGCATCTCACGTATTTGTACATCATGTAAAGTGCAGTAGAGACACCAGGAAACATTGGATTTACATTATTTTTATCTCCCCAAAACCGTGATCCCATAGGGAGGGGCAGGCGACGTGTGCCCTCTCACGACCATACTCTTGTCGCGGGGTTAGATTGTCGCCCTAGATTAGATCGTTCAGGCTAAAAATAAAACTTTACGTCAGTTTGGTGCACTTCCGGTGGCCGTTCACCCGCGAGATCGGCGTGTCTTCTTGATGGCTTGGAAATTCAAAAAAGGGAGGGAAAC
Organism: Pomacea canaliculata; assembly: GCF_003073045.1. NCBI lineage: Eukaryota > Metazoa > Mollusca > Gastropoda > Architaenioglossa > Ampullariidae > Pomacea > Pomacea canaliculata. Next base: position 12,107,149 of record NC_037599.1, read on the forward strand.
GCCCCACAGTATTTCGTTTACATTGACAAGGAAACGGACAATAATGTCTTATTTTACCCCCGGTACAAAACAAGGCGATCGTTTGGTCGCAAGCGGCTGATTGCTTTTCCTGTCGGAAATACAGTAGTCAGGGGTGGCTTTCCCGACTTCGAAAGAAGCCATCAGCGAGTATTTTTTTTTTAATCCGTCGTTTGTGCAGCTGAATAAAGCGGCCATTAGGCCGACAGGCGCGAGTCGCCAATGTAACTTCCTCACCATCGGAGCTTTAACCTCGTCGTGAAAGGGCGGCTTTATTTGGGGGCCAGGCATAAACCTAATGGCGCACGGGCCCTTTTACAGGGTCCACGCGTGAGGCTCATCAAAGGAAATGTGCTCCAGGGGTTGAACGTCACAATCTCTGGTGTAACCTGTCTTGAATCCGCGAGGCTTCAGATGACCCGATTCTCGCCTTTTGATCTTTTTTTTTTTCTTTCTTTGTACACCCGAACCTCCAGTCTGGACCTTAACCAGTTCTGTTCTATCTCTAGAAGAGATAACTTTCTTCAAATCCCCAAAAAAGATAGATACGCACGGCTTAGACGCTGAAGAGTTAAGCCACCCATGTGTCACGTGATATTTGTCATGGGAGATGAAACGTTCAGACGTGCGTTTATGTCTGAACCCGAAAATAATACCCTGTCGTTCATTTTGGGGGCAGTCACCCACCGGTGTATCGATAAAACGGACAATAATTGAATTAATCAGGGACTGAGGGAGTGTGGAAATAAAAGAATGAAATACAAGATTACTGGAAAGGCGCAGCCTCGGTGATGGTGGGAGATGGAAGGTGGAGCCGAGAGGAAATTGTGTGGAGAGAAAAATGGAGTGTCGCGCGCGACAATATAACGATTGATGGTAAAGATGTATGACCTCATGTGTCAGATGAAGTGAACCCATCGCAGGGGTGGCTGCTTCTTGTGAAAAGTCATCGTGACATTGTCAGCGTGCGATGTTGATAGAAACATTTTTGTCTCCTGCGGCTTGCTCCGTTGCAACTAACCCTGTCGATTGACGTTCTGTTGATTACATAAGAACAAATAGCGGGAAAATCAGTCATGCGGTTCTGGCCTTGCTCCTCCTCCTCTATTTTTCAATTAAGGAAAAAAAGTTTGAATAAATACAGCAGCATGGGAAGCGTTATCCATCAGGGAGCCACTCTCCCGAGGATTCTTGTGAGACAAAACAGGAAACTCCTGAACTCAGAATCTTTTATCCGAACCTGTCTAGAAAACAAAATGGACACTAAACTTCACTACCTAGAATGTTCCCAAGAAAAAAAAAACAACTCTAGTATCCACTGTCTTTCACTCTCTTGAATTTTTTGGACAGAAATATTTTTTCCTCCCATGAGAAAAAAAAATCTCAATACACTCTAAAAGCAGCTCGCGTCCGCCAGCCTGGCTGAGTGACCCACCGCCGCCAGTAATGGTCATCTCACCACAAGCTGCTGCAGTAAAACAAGATACACCACAGTCTGGCATTCGCAGGAAGGAAAGTACGAGCTATAAATAGCGCAGATCGTCCCAGAGGAAGGGTGGGAACCGTTAGAACTGTCCTCCTCGCCCTTGACGCGGCCTTTGACGGCGAGGTCTGTCCTCGCGAGGTTCAGGAGCTGGTAAGGGCGAGGATATATATCTCCTGTCGTCTGCTCTGGGTGCACGAGGAACCATCTTCCTCCCTGGTGAGGAGGAGTCTCAGCATGGCGCAGTCTGCGGAAGGTTCGTGAAGTCCTCAGGCGCCATGTGGCGGTTCATCATTTAACAGCACGTGAAAACATGTCGATCGAATGCGTTTGAAATGGTCTTCGCATGTGCCTCAAAATCCTGCTGTTTAAACACAATATACACCGAGGTAAGGAGTCTGAGAGCGTAAATTTTTCTGTAAAATAGTTAACCACTGTATTGGTGCTAACAGCCAAGATGGCGTCGCCTTCAGTCTCGGCTGCTGCATACTTCTTGGTCTCGGTAGGTACAAACTATACGAGCCGAAACCCCTCATTAGAATCTGGGAAAATATATATTCAAAAGTAATTTCCCTTCTTGTATTACAGGATTTACTGGTGAAGAAACACAAAATATTCATTCCGCTAATCGTTTCCGTTATTAAAAATAATGAAAATAACTAGTATTGGAGGAATAAAAGGCAAAGAAGTTTAACATTTAATTAATACGTGAATATATGGGATCACTTTTTACGAAGGAAGTGAAAAATGTGTTTTCTCGTGACTAGGCAGCGGTTGAAGGGATTTGTCGCCACTAGAAAATAAATCCCAGACTCCGACCGAAGTATGTACATGTGCACTCAAAATCCGCAGACGTGAACATCAGTTTCACAGTACTTCTTCTAGAAGCTTCTAATGATTTACAGTGACGCCAGAGTGCTCCTGCCATTCTTCAAAGTGCCACCTAATGAAGAGAAGCAACACTAGAGGTTAAAAACAAAGAATGATGTAATGTGGAAAAACAACAGGAAATGTGAGAAAAAAAAAAAACCCTTGGAAACCTTGTTGGAAACATCTCGGCAGACGCGAGGTGGTCTTTGGTGAAGAGTAGAATGCAGAGCATACGACAGATGACATTGTGAGACTACCAGAGGCGCAATTTATTACTTGACCGTTGCGGGGAAAAGATATCTGGAAGATACATCACCTGACTTAACAACATCTTTAGACGACAAGAAAAAAAAAAAAAAGCTGCGCGAAGACAAGGCCTGAACTAGTGAAGTCCTTTCAAGATTAATTTATTTCGAGTAGAAACGTCGGGAAACCACATCCCAGACTGACTACAGGACATAAAGTTGTCTTGACGAGGGACGCACGTCAAGAGCGAAACCATCGCACGCACCGCCGCACGTCACAGTCGGTTAATAGCCGCATCCTTACACGTAACACGTGACCCTTGCATTACCCCTCGTTTAGAAAAATCTACCGGGAAGATAATGTTGATACGAGCCCGAAGTGCATTGTAAGGCTCAAGGGCTCAGCCTCCATCATAAGGAGGAGTGAAAATGACACGTCTAGCCCTATAATCTGTCCAGATCAGGAGGAAAGGTCACTGGAAGAACCAGGGAATGGTTTTTTTTGGCCTCTGTCTGCAGCCTCCTTCCACCACCACAACCACCACCACCACAACCACCCCATCCCCACCCCTTGTCAATACCTCGTTATCTTGAACCCACTGTTCAATAGCGCTGTCCATCTTTAGCTTGTAAATGTCTTGACCGCTGAAGTACTGGTCGAACACGAAAGAAAGAAAAAATCATCTTCGTGACTCGCACTCGTTCATCTTGTAGCGGTCGTCTGCCGACGACTCGCGGGCATGTTGAGGGCGGCGTTCAGCGCAGTTTTTATCGTCGCAAAAGAAAATGGATGTCGACTGGTCACGTACCCTTTCCAACGCAGAAAAGTTGAGTGTGGGACTGGCATTTGATCTCACCATTCCGATGCGAGAGAGAGTGTGTGTGTGAGAGAGAGTGTGTGTGTGTGTGAGAATGTCCGTGTGTGTTTGTATATATATATGTGTGTGTAAGAGAGAGAGGGAGAGAGGGAGAGAGAGTGAAATAGGGTGTATGCGTGCAAGCTTGTGTGTGTGTGTCATTACTGTCTGCAATATTTCTATTTCCCTTTTCTTAATTTTGAGTTTCAGAAATCTTTCTGTCCACCCTCTTTTACAAGTAAAAGCAACAATGGTTTTCATTGAAACTTTTTCCAAAAAAAATATTTTTGTCTCTTTCCTCCTCCCTTTCCATCTTCTTTGTTCTGTTTATATCTCTACCTCATCTTTTCAGTCTTGAGGTTTATCTCGTAGCCTTAAAACTGGTTTTAAGAAGAAGGGAAGTTTTATAGTTTCAACTCTAATAAGCTTCCCCAAAAACAAAGCAGCTAATGTAGTGCAAAGACCTACTGACCTATCGACTGCTTATAAGACCGCTGAGTGTAGTTTTTATATAGTTCTTGGAAGGATGAAGACACAAGACCCGCGAAACTTATATTGGCCTCCCATCCTCCCATCCACGCTGGCAAACTACTGGGTCCTCCTTGAGATTACTGTCCACGCTTCTGGATGGTCCACCTCTCTATGTGGCTGATACATCATCAACGCTATTATCGATTTCCTGATCAGTTTGGTTGTCGGCGGAGGATCAAAGCACAGGCAGCAGGGATATTCTTCTTCGTCTCTGAGGTGAAGCTGATGGTGCTGCTGGCACAGTACTCTTTAACATTTGTTAGGGATGTTTTTGTTACCTTCGCCTGACTTGCAACAACTATCTTCTGGCTTTTCTCCCCTACAGCAATAGGTTTTTGGGAATGTCTTCACGTGTCTTCAAAAGAATGAGAGGGAGGGAGAGGGGAGAATTAATGGTTTATGCCAAGACAGCAGCCAGGGATACATCCCTGCAAAGCACCCAACTGTGTTAAGAAATGAGAGAGAAAGATGGAGAATTGTATCAGTGACATTATAAGAATTTAATTTACTTATTTAAACATGCTACTATTCAAAATAAGTTAATTCTGTAATGAATAAGTTAATTAGTTATTGTATAAATAGCTCAAATGTCTGTAAGTTACAACTGTTCGGCGCAAACAAAACCCCCGAAAACCACTCTCATCTAAATGTCTCATCTAGTCAACATAAATAGTGTTCTGTGTTGTAAAAGTGCGAAAACTATTACTATTTATCCATGGATGCTCAGTAAATGCTTATAGTATTCAATGAGACACATTCGATACCATAATTAATAATGTTTAAATACAAAACTCTTGACATAACATTGTTTTATCGCTCATGATTAAAATCTTCGGTGAACCCGCTGATGTGGATTTTATTAATGTCTTTGTAGTCCTTCAGGGTAGACAAAATGGCGAAACTGTGAACTGCGAAAAAGAGATATTTGGGTGGGTAGAACGAAAACAAATATGAGAGAGAAAGGGAAAATAGAGAATAAAAAAGACAAAGAGCGAGAGAGAGAAAAAGGAAGAAGGAGAGAGAGAGAGAGGTATGGAAGAAGAGGTTGAAAATCAGTTGTGTCCCTGCTTCACTTGTCTTGACACTTGTCTGTAATTGTTTCACAACGCAAATTTATCGAGATATATTAAGTAATCTTCTTGGGTCCTATTTATAAACAAAAGTAAATACTAATGTTTAAGTGTTATTCATGAGTGGTTATTTAGTCTGACAGTGTTTAGTTCCCCATGAGTGTAAAAGCCTGGTTTAAATAAATGGCTGTCCGGAGCATCTCACAACAGAACTGCCCTACCGTTAAAGACATTAAGATTATTTCTTACTTTCAACTGAACTTACACAGAACTTACATATCGGAAAAGACTCAATTGTCTTCAATTTACGACAATTTGTCTAAAAAATACAACTGACAAAGACGCACCTCGCTAGACGGTCTGTCTGGCGATGTGAACTGCAGACGTAAGCAGACGGGGAAAGGTGAGGAACTCACATTCAGCTTTTTAAAAAAATAAAAACAAGTTTTACAGACATGTTTGTTTTCTATACTTTTCTCCTTAAAAATATACGCTCAACAAAACACCATAGTTTTTAACTTGCAATTAGGTTTCAAAAAGTGAATTGAGACGATCTATTTACACAGGCATCAGAAGAGAAAAAAAAATCCACAATATTTTTTTTCCCTCAAATTTCTAGTCTCTCAACTGACCACGTAAAATCTATATGGTTATTAAATCATTTTGTGGTCATTGCACAACGGGTAGAATTCTGTAACGACAGGAGCTGCCAGCTTTGCAATTACTCAGTGCTTCCCAGAACTCTTCAACGTCCTTTTCCTTTGATCTTTCATGTACATTTGCTGAGAACCACAGAAGCTTTTCTGCCCAAAACTAATGGCACACCTTGCAGCGTTCCTTGTGGCAAGAGCACACATTGGAGGAGGCTGGAAGTGTTTTCTTATTGTCTGGCATCGGCTGAGTCCACTTCGGCTTCAGTTGAACTAGTTTTTTTTTTTGCGCATGCGCGTAACGGTCATTGCGCAACAGCTTCTTTGCTTCATACTTGGCGCGAGTACAGCCGTTAGACCTCGAAGCAGATCTTAACTTCTCCAGTTCTTGGAGTTTAGCTGGCATCATGACAAGAAAAATGTCATTGATTCACTACAGAGCCATTGATTAGCCATTTGGTCAGTAACTTTCCCTTTGTAAAAGAAGTTTCTCACAGTTGAACTGTTTCTCATTTTTTTATTCTTTCTTTGTTTAACCGTGTATCGTTTTCCTTCTTTTTTTTTTCCTCTTCCGTCAAAAGAATGGGGAATTAAATTGGTGGTATTTACATGCGCAAAAAGTGAGAGAACAATCAACGATATTTGGTAGGAAACACTATCTCTATGTTTACTCAGTCAATCTTAACTTCTAGTATAAGCTAGACATAGAAGCAATTAAATCACAAACTTTGCAGGGTTAAAGAAAAGTTTAGTGTGAAAGGATAGGAGGACCTCATTACACCAGATATCGTCTCACGATCAAATTTCGAGGGTCTAATTTTTCGAAAATCTTTTTTTTTCCGCACAAACGCGCAAACCCGTGTCCACACTTGCCTACACAAATGTCGCATTCATCAGTATATTCGTGTATAACAGTCAATTGATTTTTTTTCTCTCCTTTGAGTTCCTAAAGTAAATAATGGGCAGTCCTCCCGAAGGCGCTGCAAGCATTCTCATTAACTGAATGGCTTCCATCCATTACCGTCTGGCAGCAGCTGGAGTTTTCCTCAAATCTACAAATTTCGCGGGGACCGAGTGCCACCATTATTTCAGCGGCGCACGCAACAGTCGTGGCCGAGACGGCCATTGAATTTTAACCCATGCCGCTCGTGTCTTGACAGTCGCGCATGAGAAAGCGTCCACCATTCCTCAGAGGCGACACAAACTGCGGCGGCCTTGTTTTTTTGTTTTTTTTTTGGTTTTTTTTTTGATGGAAGGCAAGAGGTGCGGTTGGACGTCATGAGAGAAACGGAGTTGTCAACATAGACATCCAAAGACGTGCTATGTCAAAGTCGATGTATCACCAAAAAAAGTTTTTAATTTGAGTTTCTGGGAACATCGCCAAGCTCGTTAAAGGGGAAAGAGTAGGTGAAACTACGAACTTGTATTACTGGACTGCTGGCAGACGATTTTTTTCCAGTTAACTACTAAAACGAGGCATGAGACTATAAAGCTTCCGGTTTAGTCACATTCATTGCTTAGGCTCGCCGAGACTAACAGCGAAGAATGGTCTTGGCAGACAGCAGTCCACCTGTACACGTCCGTGGTGAAACAGAGCAGATTGTTTTAGAGGGAAAAAATGATGAATGCTGATAGAACACTTTTAGCACAGAAGCTGAAGATTTTCAAGCAAACCGTACTTCAGAATTGTTGAGTGAAAGAAGACATCACCTGCAAGTGTAATTATGAAGAAATGTTACTTAAAGTTCCAGACCGACCTGAGTGACTTTTGTGAGATGATACGATAGTTGGCGATAGAATAACCGGCTTCACTCCTTTTCATCTTTTGCAATCAAAACGGATTTCAATCTTCATTGAAATGTTCTGTAACTCCCTTAAAGAAGATGGAAATGGACGTCAAAGCAGCTATAAACACATTTTTATGTTATATCAAGTATAAAAAAATAATCTGTAAATATGTCGATTGTAATCCGACAATGAAAAAAGATAACATTTCTTGAAACATTTTAGCTCTTTATTTTGATTTTAATAAACTCTTGAAAAAGTCTTCAAACGACTATATTTAGGTAAAAATGATCAGGTGGTTTTTTTCTTTTTTGACGATAAAATACCGATAGGATGGTAAGCAGACTACCTATAATGAAAGGTCTACACAGAAGCTCTCTCCCACCTTAGCCCTCACTGCCTCTGGCCTCATCATCACCCGAATCCACACCGCCAAGAAGCCGGGCCGGAAAAAAAAGGCGAAGAACAAACAAAGTTTGAGAGAAAGGAAGACACGCGTGTGGAAGGCGTTCATTAGAGGTGTTGACTACGCATGCGTACATGTCCAGAAAAAGGCGAGACCAACGCGTCATACCCGCGGGTTTCAGCTCCAACGGGTTTCGACAGACCTCATCAATACCTCGTTGTAGGAGAGAAATTGGCCTTCTGGCCAGCAAATGGGTCATTACATCGATTTCTAACCATGACAATCCATTTGTGTTTGTTTCTGGGTTCAGGTTCGGCTTTCGCAAGGTAGAGGGTGAGCATAGAGCAAGTCAGGCAGTCGTCCTGGCTATTATCTACTCGCTAGGCAGACGCACGTTAACAATCGATGGTGATTCTAGGAGTCAGGAATAGCCTATTGTGTTGTTTGGTTCTCTGGGCCGTGCCCGGAGTCGAGAAACATTCACCGTTGGGCTAGAACATACAGTTGACCAGAAGGAGCTAGGTCCTTAACACCGATCGCAGGACGTGCAGCCTGGTCTCAAAAATTCTGACACCAAACTAGTATTTTTAAAACCGATGTTTTGCTGGAAGGATTTTATTTCTTTTTGTCAGGTACCGTTATTTTCACTCGTACACCCATCTTGCATCTTAATGAACCTTTTTTTTTCTTCTTTCGTTTCTTCGAACTCTTTTTTTGTTTTCTTTGGCGCTCTGTCTCTACTTTTTTTTGTGTTGAGGGGTAACCTCAGGTAGTCAACTGTAGTCATTTTCACTATGGGCGATGTGAATTAGATTGCAGATTAGAATCAGATTTGCATGAGCCGTAGAAGCGAGATTGCAGTCCATTAGACAAGGTTTCTATGTTTTACATTCGGAGATTTACTCTTAAAAAAACTGCTATCCTGCTAGAAACTCAAGGAGATTATGCAAGTTCGCTTGGAGAGAAAATGCTATCAAAACCGAAAAAAAGTTTATCGCCATTCTAAAAAACGGTAATTGTCTTTTCGATTTCCATTCTCTCTCTGTCTCTTTCTGTCTCTGTCTCTCCATTCTTCTCTCCCATACTGCCTTCACATCCCTCCATAAAATACTATATGCCTAAGGATCAGGTTGATATTGATTTGAGCTTTCTTGAACCAGACTAAAATTGATTTTGCGGCTTTGTCTTTCATGTGCAGATTTTTTGATAACTTTATGCACTTGGATCTCTATCAGCACGTGACTAAAATTATTCCTCCACTTCTCCTCACCTTTTTTTGTTGTTGTTGTTAGTGTTGAACTATCTCGACACCAAATCGCTGGATCGAGTTAGCTCCCCTGATTTGAACCATGTCGTCCATCAACTCCATGGAGCACGACAACGACACCATGCAGCCGCTAAGGTCGTCGCATCATGACACGACGAACATCGACGACGATGGGGCCACCGACACAGAACGAGCGAGGGACGATGTCCCGGTGCTGGACTGTGAAAATGGAGGATGTAAGGTCAAGCCTCTTACTTCCAAGAAAACTCACTATTTGAGGTAAGACATTTTTGGGGAGTTGTTTACCTCTCACGTTTCAATCAGTTTAGAAAAAAAAACCGACAAAACTACTTTTTTACAGAGGAAAATATTTGCCATCAATTTACAGGTAGTAAACCAATTTTATTGTCAGATTGATAAAGATATTAAAGCGATTTTTTCAACATAATCTTAACAATAGATTTGACAAGTAATGTAATATTCTTTTATCATTTCCCCCACATCCTAAGATTGAAAAGGACCCCCAGAGACCTGCAACGGGAAAGGGCAGATAATTTTGTATTTTTATTATGACTGTAAGGGAGGGTGTCTTGTGCACATGCAAAATCATTGTTGCCGAAATGGATACCCCTGAGAAGCCTCCAATATTGGAATTTGATTAAACTGAAGCCCCCAAAAAATTTTTGCAGCTGGGTTCAAATTTTCTCCACATCTCTTCGATCAATACCCGCAGTACTTGATGTCCATCTTTTTAGTTTTAATCATCCTTATTGTAAAAATGTTTTAGCTGTTTATCCATGTACAGGTGGTCAAACAGGACTTCATTTGTTAAAAAAAAAACCCACTGACAACATAAGACAAAATTAAATTCAAGTAAAAGATACAAATCCAGAGAGAGTTAATTCATGGTAATAATTTGATGTTTGAGACTTTGGACAACAAACATCTCATAAATAATTTATTCATGTTTATTATATTCAAGTAGAGTGGCATTTCATTCAAAGAAGAGATATTAAGCTATAATTAAAATTAAATAAGAGTTTTAAAACACCAAACAAAGATTGCAAAGAGACAACCTCTTGCTAACTCTGGCCCTTCATTTAAGGGCAACATAATAAATAATCCACATTAGGTGGGACTAGGCAAAAAGAATGAGTTCATCCTTAATTGAGGGTCGTCAGAAGTTCACAGGCAGGAGTGAAACTGCACGCAATTGGGAACTGTTAGGTTTGTCGTAAATTCCTTTGGTTTTAGAAAACAAAAATGTAGATAACAACCAAATTCTTTTAATGACAGAAGCCTGAAGTTGCCGAGGCTTGGATGCCCAGTTCGCTGCAGAGAAGGGCTGATCCTTAGCATAGGGGTCGTCCTGACCTGTCTTGCTCTGGGTCTCATCGTTGCTGGAGCCATAAGATCGGAGGATCATGGGTCAAGGTCTGCCTTCCTCCACGTCAGTTCACTGGTAAGGGACAGATTACCTTTTAAAGGACACGAGTAATGTAATTACAGCTGTGCTGACAACGGCAAAAATTCCAAAATGGTAGTTCGTCTAACCAATATTTTTGTTCCTTGGACGTGTACAGAAAGTAAAATCCAGAACCTTCAGGATGGAATTTTCCAGCACAGTGTTTTTAAAGGTCTTTTTTTCAATCACTGGTTAAAATTCAGTTCAAAATACTAGTTCTCGAAATCACGGTACATAAACCTCTCACTTCTCGAGATACACGTCTACAAACTTCACCACGGTCAGGCCAAAGTAAACAACACTGACGTCAGGATTGTACAGAAGAGCTCCAACCATAAAGAAGCGTCTCTATGGGCAAAAGGGACATAACCGTGCTTAACATCGCTCTGTTTATAGCGAATTTATTCAGGGACTGAACAGAGGTAGGAATAGTATTGTGGGAACGATACATTTCACTCAGTTTCACTCAGTCATTACAAAAAAATCACGCCACAGACTTTCAGACATTTGTACTTAGGCGCAGTTCTTTAATAAACACATATAAACGTCCGATTATAACATAGAGTAATGCTGATCCAAACACTGTCTACGGTTTTCAAAACATTGAAAGAATATTTTGCTGCAGAATAGACTCTAAGGACTCAGCGTCAATAAAAACCGTGACTCTTAGGATGACAGGGTTAAAGGAAAATCCCGGGAGATAAAATCGTAAATAATTGTTCAACAATCGCCGGTAGTTTCAGTTTCTATCACAAAGGCCTTAACCTTTTCCACTCACCCAAAAATGACTATCAGCATTGTAGGCACAGTTAGCAGACACCAGTCTGATAGGATCGGAAGGGTTAAGAAGTAGGGTCTGCCTGAATGCTTCCTGCACCTTTGAGAAAGGAATTTTTCTCCTCTTCTCTCCTTGAGTATGTGAGAATATCTAAAGCAGTGGTTCTTAACCGGGGTTCGATCGAACCCTAGGGGTTCGGTGAGTCTTTCTTAGGGGTTCGGCGGAACCTCCGCCACGGAGGTCAAGACACACCCTTAATTTGTGATGACACTAAAGAAGGGTTCGGTGAATGTGCATATGAAACTTGTGGGTTCGGTACCTCAAAAAAGGTTAAGTGGTCTAAAGTGGTCTGACATGTTAGAAACGTTTCAAACATTGAATTTGTCAAACCCATGACTAAATATTTCGCAACGCGGGAAAACATTAACATTATATTACAGGTTGAAAAACTATCATTACAGTATCATCAGATAAAGAAAAAAAAAAACCCATAATATCATGCTGGAGTTATTGGCCTTTGTTGTTTGTTTTAATGGTCGGCATTGAATCCTTCAGCAAAGTAATAAAACGCTAGCAAGGGGTACTCCAGGCTGAAAATCATCTATCAGGGTACATTTACTTAAACAGATTTACTCAATGTAAAAGAAATAAACAAAGAATCCTTAATGAATAGCATGATGATTATTCAATAGTCGTAAAATATTTACTTATGAAAGCACCAACTTTCAATATTCTGACATTTTTAAGTACAACAGGACTAAAATTTCAATAAAATAAAACATTTTATACACGAAATACTCATAGTTTGGGAAGAATACATTTTCGAGTTGAAAGTCTATTCTGGCAGTCTGCCATACTTTCTTACTGATAACACTTAAGTTTATTGGTCTCCATAATTATTCCTGTTGTATAACGGTATTTCCAGATCCTAAATGACGTTTAGAAACATTCTGTGATTTCTTATATATTTACACAGACAATGCCAGGACGATTTACCATGTAAAGCTATCTCGTGGCACTCACACCTCTGTGTGAACAGACTCCAAAACTTCCTTTAGTTCTCCAGAACTGAGACTAAAAGCCCGGAACGCAGTTTTTCATGGTCAGACGGAATTCCATTAGCCTTGAGGAGATAACTCTCAGATAAAGACTATCGTTTTCAGTAAACGGCGGGCTGTGCCTTTCCTTTCTTCCCCCCGTGGTCCCCAGTGCTGAAAGTCTTAATGGAAGGTACAGTCAGTGGGCGACGATTTAAGCCCAAGACGAGATCAGGGCTCAAGCATCATGGTCAGCACTCAAGAGTTACAGTTCTTGGCGCTCGAAAAAAACGAAAACGAGATTACTGGCAGATGAGGCATGGTCTTGTTGGAGGTCTGCACCTCACCACCGCTCTATAGGCGGTGTGAGTATAGGATTTGTGTAGCTCATTTCCCGACCCAGTCAGCGGTCCATGCAAATACAGATGTGTGCCGAGGAAAGGGGTGGGAGTGGGAGTGCGTGGGAGGAGGAGGGTAGCATCGGCGGAGGTAAAGGTCTACAGGCGTTTGGTTTAGAGGATTGGTCCACGACACCGGTGAGTCGATATCATCGTTGATACTGTCGGTTGTTGGCATAGTTTGGTGATGCCTTGATGCTCACCCCAAGACTTGCTGGAGTGCTTAGACTAAAGGTCCGTGGACCGGGAGGAGTCGATACAAGTAAAAACAGTGGAGGGTAGCACCAACTATACCATGCCATTTAGTAACTTATGTTGAGAGGTTCGATGTCTGCGTTTGTCTGTGTATGTGTGTGAATAAGAATATTTGTACTTGTCTGCAAATATATGTGTGTAATTGTTGTGTGTGTGCGTGAGCGAGAAAGATATTGAATACATTTATCTTTGAAAAAATATTTTTCATTTGTAGTTTTGATAGTTGAATCTCTGATCTGTTTTGTTTTTATACTTTATTTGACTTGGGTCATTAGTGATGAAGATTCGGTCACAGGTTTTGGGATAATTTGCGCATACTTATTACACTTTAAACCAAGGTACACGCAGACAAAGCAACCGTCCTTTAGTCCATCGAATAGTCAATCGGAGATTTTAGTAAATTATTCAGTTACACGCGTGATCAAAATAAAACACTTTTGCATTTGCAGTTTCTGGCATTATTAACAAAATATGAAAACAATATTTTTAAAACTATAGGACATTCGACAGTCATATATTTGTCATGATAAACAGATGTGTGTTCATAGTTGATTACCATGGAGAATATACTAACAACATAAGTACATTCTTGCAAATGACAATGTTGAAAGTCTGACATTGAGTACAACGTGCTAGCCCCGGTAGTAGCTGGGCAGGGATGTAGGGGAGGGGAGTGGGAGGCGGAGAGAGGGAAAATCTCATCACATTCTAGTTTAGGTTTCAGCCTTTTAATTTGAAATCCTTAGAGGTGTGCCTCGGAAAGTACGCCCGCTTGCTAACATGTGCGCCTTTTCTGCCCCGTGCTGGTGCAGCTCAAGCGGCCCCTGGCCCCAGAGGTGCCTCGGAAGCCCGTCAGGGATGATGTCTTCACATTCGGTAAGTCTGGCTGGCTGGCTGGCTGGCCGTTGCACAACGTCTCAGCGCGGTTATTAACGGCTGGCCACGAGTAAAGTCTTGGCCGAAGGGCTCCCGGAAGTAGGGGGACTTAAGTGAGCTCGCCTTACGATCGATGGTCTACAGGGCGGTGTGGGATTATGGGAACGAGCGTAAAGTTTTATCACCACTCAATGGCTAGACGAGGGAGAGAGCGGGGTCACGGCGTCACCTGAGGCAGCTTTTACAGATCGCCAGTTAACTTCTACAGTTTTGCCTCTTATCTATCTAGCTAGCTAGCGAGCTAGCTAGCTAACTACCCTTGCTTCTGAAAAAGTTACCTTTGATGTTGTAGCAAGACTCGTAACGATTCTCTCCTCATGTTCAAACAATTTATTACTTGTTTTGTATGTCCAATCATGACTTCTTTTAATCTCAAAATTAAACAATTAGTTTTAAGAGACTGAACACCTGGGTGCCTCAATCTATTGAAATGAAAACTGTTATAGTAAAGGTCTGTTTAAGCGTGTTCGGACATTGAGATTGTGAGAGTGGAAGCGTGTTTGCCTGTATTGTCTGAAGGTAACGGTTTTTCCAGATCAGCTGTTGTCGCTGAGTAACTACGCCCTCAACAAACCTACTCAACAATCGTCCGTCTTCCTGAAGGTGCTGGACATCCCCGAGCTTGACGGCGAGTCGGACTTTGCAGTGGATGGAAGTGTCAACACATGTGCACGCACAGGCAAGAACTTTTATTCCCCCTACACGAACACAGTAGTCCAGATATTGGCGAGCACTAGGTGAACCCTGATGATTGCTTTACATTTTTTGTTTTTGTTTTTATTTTGATGTTTTTTTTTTTTGTCATTGTTTAGCTTTCACTTTTTTAATTTGTTTTTGGTTCTTGTTCTTTATGTTTTGTTCCTATTTTTATTTCCACAGTAGTCCACAGGGAATCCTGATGATTGCTTTGCGTTCTTCTTGCTTTTGTTCTTATTTTGTTTTTTGTCATTGTTTAACTTTCACTTTTTTAATTTGTTTTTGGTTTTTGGTTCTTGTTTTTATTTTGTGTTCCTATTTTTATTTCTTTTTGTTATTTTTAATTGTTCTTTTATTTTTTTTATACTGTTTATGCTTTTCATCATCACGCACGACGACGACGACGACGACGAAGAAGAAGAAAAAGAAGAAAAAGAAGAAAAAGAAGAAGAATGATGATGATGATGATGATGATGATGATGATGATGATGATCCTAGTAGTATAAGAAAGCAAGAGGCGCTTTTGCATATGTCGATGTGCGATTGTAATTATGGACGTGTGACCCGGACCAGAGAGAAGTGATGGGCCTCTGGTGGCCAGTTGCTGGCAAATCCGAGCGGGGACATTGTGTTCAATTGAGTTGCCGGCGACCTGGGAAGCAGCTATCGGCTGACGCTCATTTGCCTACGATCTGTTGCCGCCCTGTCGATACTCTTACCGAGATCACCACATCCAGCCGCCATTGTTTGCCGCACATACGCCGTCATTCCGGTGATTTCTCACTTGATGTCGATAATGGTTCCATACTTAAATGTGCGTGTGTGTGGGTGTCGTGTGGTGTGCTGTGGTGTGGTGTTTGTGTGTGTGTGTGAGCTTGTAAGTGCGTTACTGATTTGGGCGGGTGAACGACTGTCCTTGGACGAGCAGATGAGAAAAGACCGACAGGATGGGGGGAGAGAGAGATGAGAGAGAGAGAAAAAAAGAACAAGGAAAACAAAATGAAAATTGCTGCCTCTATACAGAACAGTATAGTTTTACCACATAAAAAAAGAAAGATGAAAGAAAAGTGATATCTCAAACGAGCAGAAAAGAACCAGTTCCCTCTGTGCTGCTTATTTAGTGACCTTATCTCCATTTTCTTGCCGCTTACCTATTGGTTATGCATGCCTTTTTGCCTTGTGGAAGCATCTGTTTTCATATTGTTTAGCGCTCGATGCTTCCTTTCTTGCACATTGCTGGCAACCGGTATTTTTTCTCTCGTAAATTTTTGTTTGCTTTCGCCGGTCTCCCTGAGGTCACCGGGAGGTGAGATAGTAAAAAGTTCTGCACTTTCTAAGACTTCGGACTCAAATACACACACATGCGCGCACATGGAATATGTCACGACTTAGTTTCACCTCTATGTAGAAGTATGTAGAAGTGTTGAGAAGTATGTAGTGCGCTTTATTTGATTCGCTAGCAGATACGAACCGCGGAGTTTAAAAATGTTAGTGTCTGTGCGCTTGCAGTGTTCTCATGGTTCTGATGGTACACAGATGACTACGCCACACAAAGTAGTGCTCTAATGAAAGCAAGCACAAAAATTAAAATCCTTTAATTTGAAAATAAACCTTGAAATAACAATGTAATAAATAGGTAAAATTTCGTTGTTGTGTCATTTTGTAAAACGCGTTTTGATTGGCTTATTTTACTCAGCCATTTTACCCTCAATGTAAAAGTAAAACATTTTCTTTCAAAATAAAGACATTTCGACCTAGTTGGTGTCTTTATTTCTTGCAAGAAGAAAAGTAGGAAATTACTTTTCTATCTCTTATTTATGATCTTTAATTTTCGAAAGATTTTTTTCCGTTAGAGATCTATGGTGTGATCACCTGACCTTTCACCCAACATTCTTCTGGATGTTTTAAAAAGCTGACGTGTGAATAAAAAGTGCGGCTAATTGGGTGCGCACGAGAATTCTGTCCATCTTTGGACAGGATGGTGGCTTATTTTAAGATGAGAACGCTGGTGTAGTCGTGACAGTTGGTCAGCAGTGAACAGCAAGAAACTGTGGGCTGTGCAGCATAATTCATGTGGGTGTATGCATCCTCAACGGCCGCGTGGCCTGGCCCTGTCCACAACTGTCATGTCATCAACACGCAATGGAAACCAAACGAAGACTAAGTCAACATTTGCAGTCGCAAGGAATCGAAGAGGATAAGAGTTGTAAATAAGATGTACAAGAACGGACCTGCAACAGCGAGTGAATGGATGTGGAGGAGAGGAATGGAGACAGACAGACAGCGAATGAACTTGGAGAAGAGGAATGGAGAAAGACAGGCAGATAAACAAACAGACATACAGATAAAAAAAATGTACGTGGAAGAGAGGAATGGAGACAGACAGACGGTGAATAAACAGAGGGGAGAGTAATAGAGACAGACAGATAGCGAATGAACAGAGAGGACAGAAAGACAGACAGATAGACAGCGAATGAACAGGGAGGAGAAGAATGAAGGCAGAAAGATAAAGAATGTACGCGGAAGAGAGGAAAGGAGGCAGACAGACAACAAATGAACAGAGAGAAGACGAATGGAGACAGACAGATAGTGAATGAACAGAGAGGAGAGGAATAGAGACAGACAGGCAGACAGTCAGCAAATGAACAGGGAGGAGAAGAATGGAGACAGCGAATGAACAGGGAGGAGAGGAATGAAGACAGACAGACAGACAGACAGACAGACAGACAGACAGACAGACAGACAGACAGACAGATAAAGAATGTTCGTGGAAGAGAGGAATAGAGACAAACACCGAATGAACAGGAAGGAGAGGAATGAAGACAGACAGACAGACAGACAGACAGACAGACAGACAGACAGACAGACAGACAGACAGACAGACAGACAGACAGACAGACAGACAGACAGCTAAACAATGTACGTGGAAGAGAGGAATGGAGACAAACACCGAATGAATAGAGAGGGGGGAATGCAGACAGACAGACAGACAGACAGACAGACAGACAGACAGACAGACAGACAGACAGACAGACAGACAGACAGACAGACAGACAGACAGCAAATGAATAGGGTTGAGAGGAATGGAGACATACATACACAAAGACAGACAGAGTGATAAATATAAAAAAAACTAACAAAACCTGAAGCAGACAAAGCCCACATTATTTGGTGTTTTACAACGAGGTTATCGGTCGCGATGAGCAGTGTCTGGAGCAACCTGCTGTGACCACCACAAACATGGTTTATGCTAATTAGGGATTTCTAGAAGTGGTCTCTGAGATGCAGAAGCAGAAAAATCGATAGGGAATAGATCTAGGATGGGCGGACGGCCCTCCATGCACTCTCCTGACATCTATTAATGTTGCCAGGCCGTCTTGTATGACACCGATGCATGCAAGATTCACGAGTAAGCTATCATTCCCAAGGCTTGGCGTCTTCTTCTTGTTTTTCATTTTTTGAAGGTCTTGTAGGGGAGGCAATTATTTTATTTTATAATGACTACAAGCTAAAGGTTTCTAAACTAAAACTTAATGCAAGATACTGTTACTCAAAAACATACAGACAGACCTAAATGCACCAACTTTCACAGAAAGAGTTCAGCAACCCTGACGACAGGATTGTAGAATGTAGACGAATATGTTTATTTAGTCAAAGTTGCTGTCAATATGCTAATTCAGGTCAGGTCAGGTCAGTCCCATGCCCGGTCCGGGCGTAGGGGGGACCGTCCGGCAGCAGCAACAGACAGAATTTTCCACCCGGTCCTGTCTTGAGCAGATGAGAGCAGGTCTGGCATCTCGCGTTCGGTCCATTCTTTAATGTTGGTGACCCAGCTTTTCCTCGGACGACCACGGCGACGGCTCCCTTCGAGGGTTCCTTGTAGGATCGTCTTGGACAGGGTGTTGTGGCGGGTGACGTGACCGAACCAGGCGAGCTTGCGCCGCTTCACTGTTGCCAGAAGGGGCTCATGTGGGCCACGAGGGAGGTTACGGTGCTCCGTACGTATGCGTTGGTCTTGTGTTCGCGGTACGAGATGCGGAGCAGCTTTCTCAAGCACTTGTTCTCAAAGGCCTGGAGCTTCTTTTCCGTTGCGGCAAGCAGCGTCCAAGTCTCGCAGCCGTAGAGTAGGATTGACACTACGAGGGACTTGTACAGCCTGTGCTTGGTACTGAAGCTGATTGAGTTGCTTCGCCAGATCCTATCCAGCCTGGACATTGCGGATGTTGCCATACCAATCCTGATACGGATCTCTGCTGTACAGCAACCATCTCTAGTCAGGGTGGCACCCAAATACTTGAAGCTGTTGACCTCCTCCAGTTTCTGGCCGTTCATGACGATGTTGCTGCTGCTGTCGGTGGTGGAAATAATCATTACTTTGCTTTTTTCTGAGCTTATTTCCATGCCATAGGCCCCCGCTCGCCTGGAGAGTCTGTCCGTCAAATCCTGAAGTTCGTTGTTACTGCCTGCCATGAGGTCAATGTCATCTGCAAAGCGGAGGTTGCACAGGGGTCTGCCACCAATGGAGATTGAGGTAAGGTGGTTGTGGAGGGTGTCTTGCATGATTTTTCAAGGAAGATGTTAAAAAGGATGGGAGAGAGTAGGCACCCTTGACGGACCCCGATCGTCATCGCGAAGAACTCGCCTAGTTGGTTGTTGAGTAGTACCGCGCTGGAGGCGTTCTTGTAGAGTGCTGCTACCATCTGGATCAGTCCCTCCTCTATGTTGAATGATCTCATGACCTGCCAGAGTCCATCGTGCCAGACACGATCAAAAGCTTTTTTGAAATCGATGAAGTTATGGTATAGTTGACGTTGATGCTCCAGGTGTTTTTCTATCATAACACGGCAGTTAAAGATCTGTTCTACCGTGCTTCTTCCAGCCCTGAAGCCAGCCTGTTCTTCTGCCAGCAGTTCCTCTGCAATAGGTTTTAAGCGGTTTGAGGATGATTCTGAGCATTACTTTGCTTGGGTGACTTATCAGACTGATGGTTCTGTAGTTCTGGCACTGCCTCAGGTTCCTTTCTTAGGGAGTGGGATGATGATAGACTGAGCCCATTCTTTTGGCCATTTCTTTTCTTCCCATATCTTTTGACACAGTGTGGTGAAGGCCTTGGTTGTTGCGTCTCCTCCATGCTTCAGCAGCTCAGCAGGTACGTTGTCCACACCAGGTGACTTTCCTCCCTTCAGACTATGCATAGCTTCTCTCACCTCATCAGTGAGGACTGGCAGGTCTTCAGCCTCTCTTGTCCCAGTCTGGTGATGCTGGAGAATGCTGGTGTCTGGCTCGATCTTGTAGTTGTACAAGTCTTGGCAATATTCAGTCCAACGACTTAGTACAGCAGCGTTTTCCGTAAGGAGCTGTCCGGCGCTGTCTTCGATGACTGTGGCTGGTCGCTGCTGAGTCTTGGTGAGGGCCTTCAGTGTTTCATATGCCTTCTTGCTGTCTCCGCTTGCCATGCCTATTTCCACGCTGCAACACTGGTCTTCGATCCAATCTTCTTTTGCCTCCTTCATCCTTGTTCTGATCTTCTGGTTGACAAGTCTGTACTTGTCTGCTGACGTCGGGTCTCGACCTCTCCCTCTCTTCAAGGCTCTCCTTTCGTCGCAAAGATCAAGGATGTCGTCTGTCACCCAGGGTTGTTTGCGCTTCCTCTGCTTCCCAGCACTTCGTCTGCAGTAGAGAGTAGCACCTCTTTGATACTTCCAGCAAGGGCGTCTATGTCGCAGTCTATAGTAGCCAGGGCTGCAAATTTGCCCCCCACCTGGGCCTGAATATCCTCTCTGTGTCCGGATCTTTGAGCTTCTCAAGGTTGAATCGGAATGCGAGGGCTCTTATTGTTGTCACGTCTCAACTTCAGTTTCAACTTGAGGCTAGTGAGGACGAGGTTGTGGTCGCTGCCTATGTCAGCGCCAGGAAAGGACCTCGTTTGTGCTTTGTTGATGCTTGATTTGAAACGCTGAGGCAGCAAGATGAAGTCAATCTGGTTATGGACCAGACCTCCGGCGAATGCCACGTTACAGTTCTTGACTTCTTGTGCGGGTGGAGGGTATTGGCAATGGTGAGACGGTGACTCTGAGCGAATTCTAGTAGCCGGAGGCCTCTTGCGTTGGTGTTGCCTAGGCAAACTTGCCGACTGTTCCTGCCATTGTTGGTAAGCGTCAGGGCCGATCGTAGCATTCCAGTCGCCAAGGACAAGCAAGATGTCTTTCTTCGGAGTTTTCTTGATGATGTTGTCCAGCTCCTCGTAGAATTCCTCAACCTCTTCATCTTCGTGTTCTGATGTTGGGGCGTACACTTGTATAATGGTGATGTTGTGCGGTCGAGCAGAGATTCGGATGGAGATAAGTCTGCTAGAGACTGGGGTGCAGCTGATGACAGTTCCAGCCACCTCCTTCCTGACAATGAAGCGACACCACGTTCATGCTTGATTTCGTCTCCGCTGAACCAGAGCTTGTGGCCTTCATCTGTAGTTGACTCCGAAACCAGTCCATCGGACTTTTGCAAGTCCCACTATGTCCAGCGGTAACGCTGTAACTCGTGTGTGAGTTCTTTCACTTTGCCGCATTGAAAGAGTGTGCGAACATTCCATGTTCGATAGTAGTCCCTTGTGTAGGCAGCTTAATTGTAGACTTGGGTGTAGACTTGGTTCCAGTATCACACTTGTCGCCCCCTCCCTGGAGACCACCAGAGGGGTGCGCGGTCGTTGGTGATCCGGGCCTCGACCGATCCGGCATGTTGCTTCTATTCTGTTTTGCTACCATAAGTCCTTTCAGTGGGCTTTGGCGAACTTGGTGGCGCCCATCTCCTCTCCAAGTATTTTATTGACGTGCATAATAACACGTCAGCCCCTCACAGCGTTTGGCCCGCCAGCAGAAGCGGTTACCGGGGTGTAGCCAGGTTAAGGACCTGGAGCCAGCTGTGAGAGTTGATTGCCATGTGAGGACCAGTGCTCCCGTCTGTCCCAAGGGACACTGCTGCCGGAAAGTCAAAGGTGCTTCCTCTACATAGACACCCCGGACACTCTCATAAAGGAGAGAAAATGACACATGACAAAATGACGTAAAATAAAGTGACGTCAGAACTAAATGACGGTCCTCCAGCCAAGGTCAGCGTCTACATGCAATACAAGCACAGTCCGCAGGCCAAAGATCAAACATGTCATATAAGCTGGAATGCATTCTATAGCAAACATAGCTGCACAGAACACATCCAACAGACGACATCAGTCCTATTGAACGACGAATGACCCCAGCACACACAAAAAGTTCACCGATCCAACGGACATGAAGCTCACTGAACCGCGCCGCCGATCGCCAAGGCTGAAGGTGGACAAAGAATTACGACGAATTGCAGTCATCAAAGCAAAGAGGCACTACACTCTACACACACGATGGCAGGCCCATCAAAAAATTATACATAAGCACAAGTCCAACACCAGGAGGATGTTAGATAAAACAAAAAGACGACAGAGCTCTTCCCCTTCCCTTAATTAGAAATGTGTGAACAAACGTGACGTCTGTGTTGTTCACTTCATTGTGTGTATGGTGACGTTTGTGTACTGTACAGCTGTATCTGGATGTTCCCCAGAGTTTTGTAAAGAGCATCTTGCACTGAGCTTTGCCCAATCACCAGACAAACCTACATCTCACTAGTACTAAGCCTTTAAGGACACGCTGGACAATTTCCCGTACGAAAAGCTTTCAGAAACTGTATCAGCGGAGAGAAAAGTTAAAATGAGTGTCTGCGTGCTGAATGATGAATAAATGTCAAAGTTCCAATAGGGAAGGAGAAGAAAACAGTTTGGCTTAAGTACACAAGGAGTCTCAGAAGAATATGAGCTCTGCGTTCTTGGAGCTAAGTTTACACATTGAAAGAAAAACGCATCTGTTTTTGTCAGCCTGGACTGGCGGGCAAGTCTTCTTCCCTACCCAGAACCCCCGCAAAAAGGAGAGAAAAAAAATTCCTTGCTGCGAAACTTCATAAAATCAGGAGAAGTAAGCGTGTTTGAAGCAAGCGAAAGGACACCCGCTTGCCCTCGTTACCGTCCAAACTTTTGATCTCCCTTTTTTTCTGTCGAGTTTCTTTGTCTTTGATTTGAGAACTCCGTAGGATGGCATCGATCCCACGAGACCCAGCCCGCGACGACCAGACAGATCGCGATTCCCACTGAGTGTTCGTGTCTTGTCGCTCATCGATCAAAATTTCAAGACTTGTAAACAACGCTCGGCACGAGATTCTATAAGCTTCTATCTACTGTCATCAAGTCGAGAACAAATCGAGCGTATTTAATGGATATGCCGAGTAAAGGGCACTCGAGATAATGGTTTTTTTAAAAAAAAAAAAGTAAACGCATTTTCCTGCACAAACCTATGTTGCATACAGATCGGGGAAGATTAAAAAAAGCGATAGGAGTATTATTTTTTTTTTCTTCTTTATCTGAACTGCTAAATAAGTATTTGAGCAGCAAATTTCACACCCAATGTTTTTACAGTTTCTATATTTACGGCTGGTTTTATTGAATGGTCTGAGTGATCACGACATAGCTTCTCAATGGATTATTTGGCTGTATTTACTTTTATAGATAGTGAGACGAAGGTCCCGAGTAATGTAAGGGAATCTGTGAAAAATCTTATAAATATCTTTAATGGGATACCAGGCTTCTGGCGGGGGGATTTCTGCTGCTGTTTTATATACGATGTTGTTGAAAACTTTCAAACTATCGCTTTATTCGAGTTTATTAACACTTATACAGGCTCATTTCCGTGTTACGAAATCGTGAAACACATTCTCTTGATGTCCTTTACCCAACTCGACCGCTTTTGTTCGGCAACGGGAGCGAGATGTTTCTACCGAAGTCTTAGGGAATCACTAGCTCCCTCTCTTAACCCCGCCTTCCTTTCTGTCTCTCTCTGATCAGTACCGTATTTAAATACATCCACTCATTCTCTCTCTCTGATCAGTACCGTATTTAAATACATCCACTCATTCTCTCTCTCTGATCAGTACCGTATTTAAATGCACTCATTCTCTCTCTCTCGCCCTCAAATTACGACCTTCTCTTCATTTGTTCTGCATCGTAAAGACACGATGCAATTTCTTCTGCGTAGGAGTTTCCATCTTAGAAAGGCCGGTAGCAGAATGGAGTAAATAAACGTGAACAATAAACATTACCGACACACAAACACCAAACAAACAAGCATTAGCCTATAGATTACTCGTAATCGAATATTTCTGCCAAATCTGCTGGGGATCAGACTTTGTAGGAATTTCACCACTCCTTCACACACACACACGCACGCACTGCTTTATTCATACGATTGGCAGCTTTTAACACTAATGGACATTTTAAACGAAGATAAAAGGATGTAAAAATGCGTTGAGACATGCTTTATTAAATGCTGGAAAACCTATCATTAAGTAAAAAGAGAGCTGGGCGTTAAGTGACGTTGATATCTTTTGTAAACTTTTATGGACCTCTCTAATCAAAACGAGATTGACCTGTTACAAAAAATAACATGCTTTATTAAGATTATAAATGACAAAGATGCGTGATGCATGGTTGATTTAGGAAGTTATTGTTAGTGGCAGGTGGCTGACATCAAGTCTCCAGCAAAAATTAAAGGATGTTGTTTGCTCCCACAGCAATAATTATATTGACCATCCGCTCCTCCAGACACATCAAGCTAGTAACGAAGGGCTTCTTATCTTTCACAGCACATCACGAAGTCCCTTCATATTCAGCAACAGCTTGTAATGAAGGGTCTTCTTATTCCGTAACAGTTGGTTATGAAAAACCTTCTTATTTAGCCAGCTGTTCATGAATGGCATTATTTCGTAACAGCTTGTAATGAAGGACCTTCGTGTCTCATCTTGAACTGAAAATACTTCATCCAGACATCTTGTAATGAAGGTCTTCTTATTCAGCCACAGCTTGTAATGAACAATTAGTTTCTCATGCTGGCACCGCCGGAAGGATCCTCATGTGACGAGTACAGCAAGGAGGAACCAGGGTGTACTGTAACACATTAGCCTCCACCTACTCGGAATGTTTTGTCACCGGGTAGTCTCAACCAACTTGGTGAAAAACAGAACTTTGCCTATTACAGCAACCTCAAGGAGAACTTGGCTAACATGCAGCTGGCTTAGAAAGCCTTTTAGCAAAATTTGTCATTCTTGGGTTTTCTTCCTGGCAGTCACCTCTGAGTAGGATTCACTAGGTCATGTTACGAGAAGCAAGGCGGTTTTATCGTATGTCTGCCTTTCTATTTCTTACAGCCTTGTTTCTCTCTCGAATTCATTCTTCCCTCCTTTTTCCGTGTATCTAATCGCTTAAAATGATTTATAAAGGGAATGTTTCTCTTAATTTTTGTCCCTCCCATGTGTGTATTTGTGCACTCGCGAGTGTTTGCGTTTGTGCAGATATGCAATCCTGTTTGCGCGCATGAATATGCAAGCAGGCGCACTTAGGTATACCCAGTCGTGCAAACGACCCTCCCGAGCGCCGACGTACCGAAATACTCCAAACACCAGCCGCGGCTATAACAACCTGAGCCGGCTTTAGCTAACCAGACAAGTCTCTGTAGTCTTTGGCTCCTGGCTTCCAGAGATGACCGATACGCCGCCTGCAACTTGACCCCGGCCCACTCCGCCGAGGCCGTCGCGTCTCTAGTAATGGGCGCCGCATGGAGGACAGAAAAGCCCGTTCATCCTGTTTATTCCGCCACCAAGTACGCATTCTCTTCTTACCACCCTACGGGGATCACATTTTCAGCTGGGGTCATTTGCGGAATCATGCCCCAACTGTTCGATCTCCTACTTCACGCGCAACGTAGTGCCAAAAAAAAAAAAAAAAAAAAAAAAAAAAAGGGTTAACACCCTAACCCATATTTTGAGGAATGTGAAAATATCAACCGAGATACTGTATTAAAAAATAATTATTTCGACAAATTCTTATCATTCATCTTTTTTTTTAAGGATAGCTCACCGTAATTTCTTTTTAATTTCCGTTAAGTTGTCGCGAGCCTTGTCAAGCGGAAAGACAAGCTGCCAGACCGCATGCGCAAAGGTGCTTGCGATGGAGGGCGATTGCTGACGAGATTCTCGCGGGACCGGAGACATCGATTCTCGTCGGATTGCGCGTGCGCAGATGTAATGGCGGCAAGCGCCGAACCCATGCGCCCTCGCTCAGGCCTGCCCAGCCTTGTGAATACCGGATGTGACGTTGTGAATGCTAGCCTAGAGTTTGAAAGTGCGAGCGAGCAGGAGAGAGAGAGATTTGCTGGGGCAACAGAATAATTTCAGCGCTTTTAGATCGTCCTGATCAGTGATGGATGTTTCCGTTAAAAGGTTTGCAACGGAAGTCGTAGGAAGGTCTGCGTGTGTCTGGGAGGCATCATCGCTGCTGTAGTTCAGGGATCACGTTTCGTCGACGGCTGAGTCGAAAAAGTCATTAACGTTTAAAATGTGCACTTTTATTTGAACCCGGGGATAAAATATTGGTGGCGAGCAGGTCGCTGCCAAGTGCGTCCGACATGTGACAAAGTTTCATGCCGTGGCATCTTCAAACTTGTTTTCAGGATAGGCAGATAATTCAAAAACTTTGTGGTAATGTCAAACGACTTACAAACTTAACAGTTTGCCACGAAGTCAAACTTAGAGATCGGCAAGGGGTAATGTTACAGACACTAAGCCACACCAGTCTAAAATTATAGCGCCTGCGAGGAAAGAAGTCACAAAACGCTTTCCAGTCGCTGGTCCAAGTGAATTTCGAACCTGCTGCATTTCCCTCGAACGCACTAACCACACGAATTCAGAATTTCTCTGTCAGGACAAATGAATCACTCACGTTTGAAGAGCTGTCAAAGGAAAAACTTCATTGGCTGGAATCCTTGAAATTTGTGCCAAGAGTGATGGGCGAATGAAGAGATAACGGCATTTTGCTTCTCTATATCCTCAGCTGACGACGGAAGAAGTGTGGCTATATTTAAGGAATGTGAATCAATTTTTGTTTAAAAATTTTTTTTAAAAAAACCTGAGAAAGATGATATGCACTAATGAAAAGAAAAACAAATAAAAAGAAAGAGAAGGAAAATTAAATTCTGAATTGAATGAACGAGGGGGTAAAAGAAGAGAAAGAAAGAAAAGGCAAGAAATGACGAATGGGGGATTAATTAAAATTTTTTTCAAAAATTATGATTTTGAAAACTCCCAAACCATGAAGTGCTTAATAAGAGCAATTCATATCCTCCACATGATGAAGGTAGCTTGCCCCAAGCCCTGACAGTTCTCATGCTGACCGCTGATTGTGCCATTATCGCTGGTGAAGAAGCTCCCTTCGTGAAGGATGCCTGGCACTTTGTTTTCGTTAGCCTCGCAACGGCAACTGATCGAAGAATGACTTTGGCTCCGGCTGCCCTTTCTGTCACGTGCATATGGCCTGCGTGTCAAGAAATATGAGAGTTGTTGGACGTAAGATCTCTGGACAAACAGACAAGGTCTGAGTTGTAGACAACTATATTGTGACGCAGACCTTGCGTGTCTCCATCAATTCAGATATAAGCGGAGGAAAAAACTGTCTGGGTACAAAGAAATCGAGCGAGAATTGCTGGTGGTCTGACTTTCGTGCTTAAAAACGATGGGGATGTAGTCTTCGATGTTCCCCGCCCACACCTCACTTTGTCTGTTTGCATTTGTCAAAAATATATTTAGCTATATTTTTTTATGTTTTAGAAGCTTATTTTGATGTTTGTTCTGGTACGAATATCTATATTGAATAAAACTGTCAAAATTGTCTTTTAAACTTACGAGTATATGCACAGATGAGGTTAAAAGGGATGGAAGATGTTTAGGATAGGAAAAAAACAAAACTTTTAAAAAACACAATTGTAATGATATTCCTGTGACATTTCGGTTGTTGATGAGTGAGATGTTAAAGACGGCACTTAATCTGGGACTCAGCTTTGTGAGGGTGAATGAAATGTTATAGACCGATCTTAATCTCAGACACAAGAAGGTGATGCCAATTTTCTTATCCTTTCTGCCTTTACTTCTCCACCTATCAGGTCAGTATCTATTTAACGGATAGGTCAGCTAAGGACGGTATGCTGGGCAACACGGGAACGAAGCTGGTTAAGCACGTGACTGTGACTTAAGTGCTCTATCCACTAAGCTTTAATCCTTATAAAGTGAAGAGATGCTATTTGATCTGGTCCGCGAGCGCACTGAGCGCTGACAGTCTGTCAGCCAAGGGACGTCACCCGGGTAACGCTGAGTAGAACGCTAGAAAAAAATATACAAGAAAAAAAAACACTTTGGAAAAAAAAGAACCAATACGAAAATGAAGAAGAAAGATTCTTTTGATTCAATAGATGACAACAGAGCGTAATCTGCCGGCATTAGCTGGTCTCCTGTAAATCAGGCGATTCACGCCTGGATAATGACGCGTATCAGAAGACTGTTCAGGAAACGGTAGACTGTTTGCTCCTAGTGTTTGCTCGACGGCTCGGCAGTGCGCACTGCGAGAGCGGTCACACGTGAACATCGTTCTGACGGACCGGGGGCACAGAGGCTCATAACGAACTTCTTGTATAGAGCGCGTCGTTAAAAGCATTCTAAAGGCACCCGTCTGTCCGAGCAGATCTCACAGCGTATTGATCCGTGGTGATGAGGCCTGGAATTAAATTTCAAATGATTCGAGTGCTATAGATGGGACGCGGCGCACGATCTCCTGTGTACTGAAGCGTAAGGCTGTAGTTGGCGAGGGGAGATAAGCACAGGAGGTAGCCGGTGCGCAGTTATGGATGTGGTTGTAATCAACATAATAGTTTGTTAACTCTACGTTTTTCTTGAGAATTCAGAAAATAAGTCTTCTTTCAGGAACTTAAAAAATGCCACAAGGTGCATCCTATGTCTTGACAGAAATCGTGTCGCGCAGCGACTACTTTAAAAGGATAAATTTGTCAGACAACGAAGTACTAAACAAAACCAATTACAACAAACCCCACCATCAATAACAACGATAATGGAAATACGAAACTAGCAAATTTAGAAAAAAAAACTAATCTTGTTTTTCGTGTTTCAGATCTCGAAGAAAACCCTTTCTGGTACGTGGACCTGGGGCAGATTGAACACCTGTGGAGCGTGAGGCTTTACGGAAGTGACGCAAACCGTGAGTGTCGGAGATCCCTCCAATCAGTTTGATAGAACCATAGCCCTGAATACAATGACAACTGAAGATTTAGCTGTCGATAACGGATACCATTTTGTATAATCTCTGGCCGTGACTATTTCATCTCCATGAATTCTCCATCTGCTCCCTCTCTAAAAACAACAATGGTTCCTCTCAGCGATAAATGCAGCAAGAAAAATATTTATTGCATCCAATTTCCATATGACATAGAAGTGCATTGGCTGAATGGGTCTTAATGTTGACAAGAAATTGCTTGACTCAGGTGCAGCGGTACAAACAAGCTGTCCACACTCACACACAAAAACCGACATAACCGAGTTTCACTTTATTGTTAGGCCTACGATGATCATGTCAATCTCTGATGCCTGATGGTTGTAGGTATAAGTCTCGGATTCCAAGTAATGAAAATATAAATTATTTTTTGGCATGTGTGATACGGTGTTTTTTCTTAACCATTAAACCGAAGCCTGTGTCATAATATCGAAACTAGTGACATTAAAGGTGTCAAAGTCTCTCCTCTCTCCTTCTAGACTCTCTGTGAGCATTCTGCAGCTCAAAAATAAGACAAAACCCGAGGAATGTCAAGAGAATAGACCGCGAGGTTATGACCCCCCCCCCTACTCCCCACAAACGCCATCTAGTGTAGGATCGTTCAATCATCCCGTGGTCACAGGTCCAGAACGAGTGCATTGCTCCAACGAGGCAGTGGGTGGCAAACTGGAGGGGTGGAGGAGAAACATCGCATTTGGGGTGTCTGACGTCTGCTTGTGTCTTGTCTGCCGCAGGGCTGCACGACTTCGACGTACACTTGGGAAACTTCGAGAACGTCACGGACAATACGTTATGCACGCGTTTCCATGGCAGCGCGGCTTCGCTGGACGTCAGAGTCGTCTGCGACACGAAGCTCAGCGGCAGGTAGGTTTTGCTGTTCGCCGAAACACCGCAGTGCTGGGTAAGCGAGGGCAATGAATCACGTGACTGGCCTTCCATTTTGTTTTGCTTCATCCGAGCGTTCAGATGACGCAAGGGTTAAACGTTGTCACCAATTCTCTGACGATCACGTGAGCAGGGTTCAGAAGTCCAAGGGTCCGGGATATTATTGCTTGGCCATGATACGACTTCTGCTGACTTAAAAAAATAAAATACAAAATATCGGTTTCCCTTTCCCAAATAATAACAGTGTGTTATAATGCCTACATTATATGCTATAATTTGTGTTAATTTCTTTTTTTTTGTGGGCAAGGTAGTTATTACTTTAATCATCTCAAGTTCCAAACTGCGGTATAAGTATCTTGGTACACCAACAGAGAGAATAATGGCGTTGCGAGAGAAAGAATGAGAAACTGGAAAATAACGAATAGAGAGGAAATACGAGGTGGAAGGGGAGGGGAGAAAGGAAAAGGACTAAGGAATACTGTTCTTGACTGTCAGGGTAGGTCTGGAACTTCCTCTCCTTGCTCCTCTTTTAACGGCTCACGTCATACTGCGCTGTAATTAAGAGTTTGGTGCAAGCTTCCAGAAAGGCTGAAATGTTACTGACACCCGCCCCTCGAATCTTCATTAAAGCTATAAAGTGGAGAAGATGGCCGCTGCTGCTGTGTGCCCTGGCTCCTGTCAGCTTCCATAAAGTTTATCAAGCGGCGCAGGGCCAGAGCTCCAGGAGCTTGGCTAATTAACTGGGCGGACTGAGAAGGCCACCTGGCGAGCGCCGCCTTCCGTTAGCATGCACAATGAAGTAGTAATAAATGGATGACGTGTTCAAGACGAGGCTGAAATGAGAAGCACAAAATGCCGTTCTTTCCACTTCCTACCCACCCAGACTCTGTGAAATCTCTTCTATATTTCTTTGAGCATTACAGGAGGAAAGGGGTTGTGATACTTTTAATGAAATATCAGAAGACAAGAAACTCATAAAATACAGATTTACAATGAAAGTATAATATATTTTTTATGTAAGTTGATCTAAAATTGTTGCATAAAAATTGCAACGATTTATTTGAGTGACAGATCAGCCACTGATTGAAAATCCTTTTACTCAACAACATCGGAATGAGTAAGTAAATGAAATCGGAAAGTTCTCAAAATCGTTGATCAACGTTGGCGACATTTTATATGAAAGTCAATGTAAGCCAGTGTTTTGAAGCAAACCCACGTGGTATTGGAACGTCGGTTATGTCAAAATTTTTTTGCCAGTGCTTTGGGACTTTGGGGCAACATCAAGACCTTAGAGGCTTTACGAAGAAAGCTTTCAGTTTTCGAGGGTCTCGCAGGCACAGAAGTACGTTTGCCGGAAGTCGAACCTGGGTCGACTGTGTGGAGGGCAGCTATGCTGGTCGATATACCACAGTCACTTCGTACGATTTGCTCACTGCTAGGCTTAGAAGTATTGTCTGTAAGAAGGAAACAAACTTTCAGCTTGCCATTGTAGCAACGGTAATATGGTAATTAGACACGGGAGTACGCATTTGATTACCTGTATCTATTAGTCGTGTTCGAAACTGAAACTGAAACTGAAAATATACTTCATCTTTGCCGCACTACACAAGATCGTCATAAAAAAATAAATACTTATTAGTCTTTGTAAAACAAGCTAACTCGTTCCCTATGCTAATTAGATCAAGTTTTAATTTTTATTTTTAGGAGAGTTAAAAAAACGATATTGTTTACTTCATTATCTTCATCCAGAATAAAGATGTTTGACTAAAAGTCACAGATGATGAATAAATAAAAGAGAAAATTTCTTTTGATTAAAGAAAACCTAAAAAGAAAAAAAAAAAAACTATGCGTTGGCCGGGAGTCGAACCCGGGTCGACTGCTTGGAAGGCAGCCATGCTGACCGTTACACCACCGACGCACTTGTTAGAGAGTAAATGAAATTATATATAGATAGAAATACTGTCACGCTTTCTTTCGCCGCTTGTATGTTGATTTTGTGTATACATAAATAAAAACAAAACATTAATTTGAAAGAGTTAGACAACGAGACGGAATATTATTTTCGTTTTTGTTGTAATAATTATTGCTTTGGCAATGTCTGGACTTTTACCTTACTTTCACTTGCATAGGTTACTCGATCGTACTCTGATCGATCATACTTGCATTTCCGTTCCAAAATAACAGAGCACACGACGTATTTAGACCTTTATTTTGTAGGAAAATTCAATGAAAACGGATTAGAATTGCTAACTGGAGATTTTTCTTCTTCGTCGTCTGCTTATTTCCATTTTCTTATCTGATGCATAATCTCGCTCTCGATCATACTAATGTATGCTAATAGACAAGCAGACGATTTTTAAGTGAGTCTTACTAAACTCATTGTAATGGACCGATCAACTGATCATGTAAACTGAGACATATAATAATGTCTACTGTCTAAACAGAGACAAACAATCTGTCTTTAAACGGCAGACAGGCACTTGTAATCTTGTCTCGATCTTTTATAATTGCGTATATATGTTTCTATGTGTCCACCATGGTTAACAGTGTAAAACCCAGAATAGTCTGGAAAGGTCGGAATATTGTACAGTTGTTTCTCTTTCTCTCTCGGGTAGGCGAATCAGCTGTATGTAATATTGGCAATAAAATAATTAAAATCTTTCTTGTACAGAGCTGCTTCTCTTTTTTCAGATACCTTGGTATCGTGATGCGCACGGCCCCCAAGAAGCCAGAAAGCCTCATTATCTGCGAGGTTCTTGTTTATCTCACGTGACCCATCCAGTTGCCCACTATCTCCCACATTCATTCGTGTATTTGTGTATTTCATAACGGTGGGTTTTGTTTTTGTTTTGTTTTATTTTTCATAATCTGCGGGAGTCATTCCATGGATGCCCATGAGCGAGTCTGCTATCCACCCCAAATGAATATTTGTAAAAGTCTCATCCCCTTCCTGTGTTATTTTTTTCTTCTCGCTCGAACATGTTTATTTCTATCGAATTTGTGCATAACAGTGCCGTTTGTGTGTGTGTGTGTGTGTGTGTGTGTGTGTGTGTGTGTGTGTGTGTGTGTGTGTGTGTGTGTGTGTGTGTGTGTGTGTGTGTGTGTGTGTGTGTGTGTGTGTGTGTTATCTATTTGTTATATGTGTCAAATCTGTCACATTGTCAAGTGCCGGAGGTACGTTCATTAACAAACTGCACAAGCGTAGGCTCGTCCATGCGACGTCCCTCTTACCAAAAAGGACAAGTGATTGAGATCGAAATCCTGCGGAAATGGATCTCATTTGAGACACTGAACCATGTAGAGATGTTACGAAAGTTTATAACACATTAATTTCCGCACACTGTCGACAGAACAAAAGGAATCTGTCCTCGTAAGACACATTAGAATGGTATACATTTTCAATCACTACGCCAGAAAATGGGTGACAAAATTTAAAAAGTGATGCTGTAAAAAGAAAAAAATTGAATTGGAACATTGATTTAGATGTATCTTTGCTTTGTCGCAAATGAGATGACAAAACGGAAAATACTTCTTGCCATTTAATGTTTTCATTCTTGTTACATTCAACCGTGATTTATATATAATTTATGTATATCGCTATATATCCTATTTTCCTGATTATTTTACAGACAAAATGGTTTACTCCATCTTAAGATTGAAATCACCCATGTGTGTATGTGTGTGAGAAAAGAGAAAGTCGGATAGCGAGATAGATAGAGAAAACAGATCTCTATCGCGTAGCTGAGAGAGAAAAAGAAAGATAAACAGTCGCATGTCATTTGATAGTTGTTGCAAGGGTTTTTGCTGTCCTCAGTTGCGCGACGCAAGCAGCAGTTGCAGACCCTGACGTGTTACAATCATTTCCCATTCTGCATGACGGTTCGAACGTTTCTGAAGGGCATTATTTTCACTTTCTTTTTTGTGTCCGTAGGGTTATGCAGGTTATCAGCGGAAATGGATTTCCGGCCGTAAAAAAAAGTAGTCAACCCTGAGGAGAAAGGCTTTTTTCTACCATAGCTGCACTGTAGTCGTAGAAATTGAAACAATTTGAAGAAAATGCGTGCATGCGCGGAGGAGCGTGTGTGTGTGTGTGCGAGATAGAGAGAGAGAAAAGGTATTGACGCATGTGTGCGTGTATGTTCTTTTTGTGATTATGTGTGTGTGTGTGTTTTAGTTTGTAGCATAGAGGCACGGTAGTGGTAGAAATTTAAACAATTTAATGTGTATGTTTGATTATATGTTCGCGCGTGTGCGTGCATACGTGTGTGCGTGTCTGTGTCTGTGCACGCACATGTGCATGCGCCTGCGGTATGGATGTGTGCGTGCTCTTGACTCCTTAATTTGTGCGGCGACGCGGCGGCTAACATGCCGCGAAACTTCCGCCGCCGCAGATGTAATGTCATCACTGGAAGCCACTCGATTGGTTAAAGTCAACGTGCTCCTGCGAGGACCGCACGATGTCGGAACTGGTGACAGCAGAGACTGATGAGCTCATAGAACTTGTTCGCTTCTCGTGTCCTGCTGCAGGAAACAAGAGACCTCCATCGGTAGCAGACGACACAATGTCGATACTCCAGAAAGCTCTTTCTCTCTCTCTCTTTTTTTTTTTTTTTTTTTTAAAAAAAGCTAGCCAGGTTTTAGATGGGGAAAAATATCAAACCCCAACCAAACAATCAAATAATGGACAAAAAGATATCACAATCTGGCCTTTGCATACAATATCTGCATTCCATGCGTTTGTGTGTGTGTGTGAGCGCGCAAACAGTTTAGAAAATGTGTTACGTGTTGTGCATTTTTCAAAAGCAAGAACTTTAGGACAGTAAGGCACTGACACAGTAACAGCCTCGTCCCACAAACATTGTCGCAGTCAGTCAGAAGAGTGATACCTGGGAACGAAAGGCTTGCATACGACTCCGCCATAACTGGCATGGCGGCCAGCTCTGTAGCTTAGTTTCGTCAATACTCTCTTGCTGATGACATTTTCTTGGATCGAGGCAATCGAGTAATTCAATTGGGGTTTCTTCCAGCGATAACATCTTTGTAGAATCGTTCGTACTTGCAGTAATTGAAGACGGTCTGCAAAAACTGCAGCATAAATGTACATCAAGGGGCTGGTTCAAAATGGTGGACATGCTGATTACACTGTTTGACGTTATTGCTGATCAGGTTGTGATTTTTAAGGAAAGGTGGAATAAAAGAAAGATAAAAGTTCTGTGAATGTTTTTTCCTTAAATGTTGCTGTTTTTTTAAAGTTGAAGTTTAAACAATAAAATTGAATAATAAAAAGAACGTGAATTGTGAACACCATTCTTTGTTTTCTTCTTCTTGAATTATTGGCGTTGTTAGAGCGATGAGATTCGGCAAAAAATTTTTAGTGACATACTTCCGCCTTGACTGAGGTGTCAACTACTGAAGAGTCTGTGAAGATAAAAAGAAAGCCTTTATCAGCCCCTCTCATACGATACAGCAATCTTTTTTTTTTCAAAGAACACGGTCTAATAAGTTAGGACAGGGAAAAGGAAGCAAGCGAGAAACTTTGAAAGTGACAAAGCGAGAAAGAGAGAATGACAAACCTAAAAGAGAGATATATTAAGCAAGAGACGGTGACAGACCCAGAGAGAGGGAGAGAAATTTCAAGAAAGACAGTAACTGAAACAGTGATAGAGCTGAAAGAGAGTGACAGAACGAGAGAAAGCAACAATGAGTGAAAGACAGAAACAGAGTGAGACTGACAGAACTAGAGAACGAGGTATACACAAAGGCATACAGAGAGACAGAGACACACAAGTGACCGAGAGACAAAGATAATGAAAAAACCGAGAACAAAAGACAGTGATATTTGAGCGGGAAGGTGGCAGAACTGAAAATCGGGTTGAGGAAATCTGCTCACAGGCAGACAGAAGAACAAGCACACGATAATTCCCAGACTGCGCTGCTCAAGGTAAGAAGTCGTTGTCCCAAAAGATGGGGAAAATACACGATTGGAGGCTTATACAAAATTAATTTAATATATATTCAATATAAATTATATATAAAGCTACAGCACCTCTGGATGCTAGCTTGCACAAGGCTGGGTAGGAAGATTCTGTTCACCCACTAGTAACTTCATACACACTACAGCGCAAGAGTCGAGGCAGCCAAGTTCTCTTTCATTGACTCCCACCAAAACACAAGAGCCGAGATAGTCTTGTTTTCTTGCCGCCAAAGTAATAGTATCACTGAAACACAAGAGGGGAGTTAACAAAGTTTTCTTCATCAGCTCCCACCGCAGGTCTGTGGAAAAACGCTTGTCACCAGTTCAGTCGCTACGTCACTGGGGTTGGATTTCCCTCCCAGACCACACCGCGCGTCTCCACAGATGTGGCACCATCTCAAAAAAGGCTTGACCATGGAGGGTTCTCTTCAAGTTTATCAGTTCCCTTGCATCTTAATCGCCCCGTGTAAAGATTGATTGCCTCATTCTCTGCTAGTGTGGTTATCGCTACTTGAAAAGCGGCAAATAAAATAACCTGATCATTTGCATAGTCTAGAGACACTACAACAAGAAGATTGTTCAATGTATTAAAAAACTCTATCATTAACTCTTTTTTTTTTTAAAGCAGTGGCTCATATTTTTCTTTCTTTCCTTCCTTCCTTCCTGTCTGTCTATTCTTCTTTCATTTCTAGCAGATCAACAGTATATGTGAAAATAATGAATGCTTCAAAAATAGAAAAAGTTGTTTCCAAAGTTTATTGCTGAGACCACATAAAAGCACTCATCAGGAAGTGAACAAAGCTCGGTGAAATATAGGATTACTGGAAAGCTGTGACAAAGCTGTCACTGTTTGAGCTTTTTTTTGGTGGTGAGGGTGGGGTGAACGTATTAAATAACACATGCATTTACCTAGAAAGCCTTTCATAAGCCGATTTGAGAAAATGTCGACCCTGTTTGTGAGAAAATATGTCACCGCACAGCAAACACAATATGTGCACAGCCATTCCCCATCCCTCCCCCCTCCAAAAAAAAAAAAAAAATCACCAACAAAGTCTGAAAGGATTTTTTCCCCTTTGTCTTCACTTCTCGTCTCATCAATGCGTTGCCATGCCAACACTAATACAGCCAATATTGAGCCAACGTCACTACCTCTGCGGTTTCTCTAGTTTGTTGATGGGATCGCATCTGAAAAGGCATCCGTATGAAGGTGTTTACTTCGGTAGAAATAATTAATACGATTACGGGTCTGGTACCAAAGTACGCCACCTATTGATTGAGTAGAACCTTGAGATGAGCGGAGCCGCATTGCTTACGCTTCGTTTCCATCAGGTTCACCGCCTATCACTGCATCTGTCTTTCAATGATAGCGGTGGGGAAGCGCAGAAGGCGTGACGCTGGCTGCAGGAACGAGAACCCACGTGTTATTATCTCCCCTTGTACGGCTTCGAAATCCGTCCGCGTAAAAAAAAATGAGTAACTTGTACGGTCTTCTGTCGAACTGATAATTACGATCTCCCCTCACCCCTTTTCCTCCACTACTCCAAAATAACATCCCCTTCCCGGTCACCGCATTGGGGGACATAAACCAGAATCGATGACAGTCTGGTCTATAATAATATCTTACCGGAAAACGTCAGTAAATGACACGGCCAGCAGCCTATTGTTGTCGTCCAAACAGAAATTGATAATTCCGTATCTCGCTGGCATTTCGCGATAGTCAAACTGACAAATGATAGACCAGAAACCCTAGCTGGTAAGACACTTTTGTCAGGAAAACAAATTGCATGTGACAGGTGGATTATGTATTGTTGTCAAAAAAAAAATAAAAAAAATAAAGATGAAGACACGAGTAACGGCGTTAACCACTGGGGCCATTGTCTGTCCTTTTCGCTGACGTCGGTTAGAAGGTTAGAAATCTGTCGTTCTTGCAGTTTACGGAGGAAGCGAAGTCACATTAGATCAGACCTGGGCAAAGGCCGGCCCGCGGGCCGCATCCGGCCCGCCTCCTGTCTCTGACCGGCCCGCCCGCCAATATATATACTATACATACAGTTTTGGGTAAAACTGAGTTAACTATATTAGTCCGGCCCTCTAAAACCATCCCAATTTCTCATGCGGCCCCTTGGGAAAATTAATTGCCCACCCCTGCATTAGATGATATAGTTAAAGGTCCCCTGTGCGGCTACATCAGACTTAACAAAAGATGAAATAAAAATTTAAGCACATTTCGCAAAGTTCAAGAGACTGATTATTGACGTGTAAACCGATAAAAAAAAGAGAGGATGAATGAAAAAAAGTATAACAGAATCATGCACTGGCCCATTAGCCTTTTATTTTATACAACACATGTCGCGATGACGATTGCTACAATCTCAGAAGGAACACATTTCTTAGTGTATAATAGAAACTAGCATGATCTATTTTGAAATCTTCGGTACTCTGCAAAAACAAAATCTCTCTATTTATGAAATTTGTTTTCACACCTTACTTCATCAGGCATTTCAGTGATCAACGTTAAGTAAGCCCCTAAATCTGACGCCAGCTCGGGCCCTCAAAGGCTCGTACCATCTTCGGAGCAATGAGACAAAGTTTAGGATACAATCTAAGGGAAACAACTCGCAGCTTATTTCCCTACGGGTTGTCTCTCTTGGTACATTCGCCGTGGTGAAAGTTTACATGCCACTGGAGCAACAAATGATGACTATATACCCAATAACATCGTATTTCCACCAGCTATCAGCAGTCGGCCTCGAATCCACAACAGCAATGGTTAGAGTTTAAAGCCTGTCAGTGAGAGCATCCATGCAACTCTGCTATTCCATGCATTCTGGTGAACTGTGGGGAAAGGGAGGGGGTGCCTAAAAACGAGAAAAAGAAAAGCAGGGGCTATGCATTGTGTCTCAAAACCCAACCCGGGCACCTGAGGAAGAGCCGAAAGTGCATACACGAAGTGCTGGACTAGTTTTTATAAACTACTTTTCCGAAGCATGAATGTGAGGAATAATCTTTGAACAGATACTTTATAAGTAGGTTTTACACAAATATATATTTAATTAATTAAAAGGTTAAGCACATTACAATGGTCTAACACCTTGTCAAGCTAATGACTACATTGCATAATTGAAAAATGTATGCATATCACGATTAACAGTTAGTTTGTTAAGCAATAATTACAGCACTCAGAAAGAAAACGATTGCGTTGGCCGGGAGTCGAACCCGGGTCGATTGCTTGGAAGGCAACCATGCTGACCGTTACACCACCGACGCACTTGCTCCGAGGATGACGTTGTAAGCTTTAGCAAGATACAGCATGTGGCATCAGTCCCGCTTCTAACATTAGGTAAACTGTAAGTAGTTGCCTGGGGGACAGGCATTGAATGTCACACAGTTAAACGTACGATGGTCTCGAAATTTTTTTTTTTCAAGCTAAAAATAACTTTAGAGAAAATCGCATGTTTTTAGTGTTACAGGATCGCTTCCACTGCTTGTACGTTGACGTCAGCAAGCAGTTTTTCAGTTTGACAGGAAAGCGCCAAAATCCATCTGCGGCGTGGCGTTTCAAGTGTCTAGCGTTCGCACCTGACCCTCAGGGGAGAGATGAGGGATGGGGTGAGGGAGTCCAAGGACGAGCTTTAACATGTTACTGATAGTCCATCACCGTCCCTGGTGCTATTTTATAAAAGAAAAAGAAACAAATACTCATTAAGTTGTTGCTGCGCTTTTTGCTCATTTAATTATTTGTTATTTTAGTTGACGTGTAGAATAATTACTATGATGTGTGTTATGTGCGTAATAGCTAACCCTTTCTTTTTTTTTTTTGAGTCTGGGTGGTTGGTTGTAGTAGATTTGAACTTTAATGTAGTTCACTGTTGATAGTCTCTAATTAAATGAAAATCGAATCGACTTTGTATGAAAATGCTCTAGGGTAGAGCCTGAACCCGATGATTTATAGCGTAGCCCATGTTAGTGTCTCGAAGAATGACTATCACTGCAAACTACCGTGCATAATGAGGATGGCTAGGCAGTCCACGACTAGAGTAGCCGAGATGCTAGAACTCGATCTTTGGGAGTGACCACGCATGACCACTCTCTAACCCTGACGGTATTTGAAATCTTTGGTATTCTTAAAAACAAAATCTCTCTATTTATAAAATCTGTTTTTACATCTTACTTTAGCTGATATTTCAGTGATTACCGTTAACTAAAAGGAAGCCCTCACAAGGCTTGTAGCATCACAGAGCAATGGAGCAGTTTAGGAGGGACAATCTAAGGGAGACAGCTCGCGCATTGTTTCCCTACGGGTTGTCTCTCTTGCTACGTTGGCCGTCAGGACTGGTGGAAAGTTTACTTGCCACTGGAGCAACTAAATGATGCATAAGGTTTATTATGCAAACCCAATAACATCGCAACACCATTGTGTAAAAACCACACCAGCCAACACCACTCGGTCTTGAATCCACACCAGCAATGTTTACAGTTCAAGGCGGGTCAATAAGAGCATTCATGCAACTCCAGTATTCCCTGCACTCGGGTGTACGGGGAAGGGGGTGAGGGGATCGAGAGGGGGTTCAAAAAAAAAAAAAAAAAAAAAAAATATGCCCTTCGTGTTTCACGAACCCAACCCGGGCATCTGAGTAAAGAGCTGAAAGTGTAAACATGAAGTGTTGTACTAGCTTTTATAAGTATTTTTTCCTAGCGGGAATTGTGAGGAACGATCTTTAAACAGATACTTTATGAATATGTTATACACATATTTTAAAATTTGTTTACGGAGCGATGAACTATCGCTTTGTTAGGCCAATGACTATATTGTATAATTGAAAAAAATATACAGGCAACCATCGTATACTAATGTATACATTTCATAACTAAACAAAATTATGTATACACTACTATCAACAATCACTTTGTTTAATTATATTTGGCATGGATACAAAATTATTGCGTTGGCCGGGAGTCGAACCCGGGTCGATTGCTTGGAAGGCAACCATGCTGACCGTTACACCACCGACGCACTTGTTCCTGTGAAGACGTTGAAAGGTTTACAGAGATGAAGCACGTGTCATTAGGCCCGCCTCTACCATTTGGTCAACTATGAGGAGCTGCCTGGGGGAGAGGCATTGAATGTCCCACAGTGACATAGTGATCTGAGGATTTTTTTCAAGCGAAGAATAACAGTAGAGAAAAACACATGTTTTCAGTGTTACAGGATCGCTTCCACTATTTGTACGCTGACGTCAGCAAGCAGTTTTTCAGTTTGACAGGAAAGCGCCAAAATCCATCTGCGGCGTGGCGTTTCAAATGTCTAGCGTTCACACCTGACCCTCGGGGGAGAGATGAGGGATGGGGTGGGAGTGTCCAAGGACGAGCTTTAACATGTTACGCATGCTATGCTCAGGCCTATAGCTAGTCCATCATCGGCCCTGGTGCTACTTTACTGAAGAAACAAACAAACAGATATTCATTAAGTCGTTGCTGCGCTTTTGGCTCGTTTAATTATTGCTATTTTAGTTGACGTATAGAATAATTGCTATGATTTGTGTTACGTGCGTAATAGCTGACCTTCTCTTTCTTCTTTTTTGAGTCAGTGTGGTTGGTTGAGGTAGATTTGAACTTTAAGGTAATATTTTTAAAGATGGCGAAGAAACGCTATGCAACAACTTTAAAAACTTTGTTTTGTCTAACGAGGAATATCTGTAACAGACGTACTGCTGCTGATGGAGCCTATATATTGTGCGCACTTGTTTAGTTCACTGTTGATAGTCTCGTCAGACAGACAGCAGTCCACCTATACACGTCCGTGACTTAACCCCTTCGCTACTTCTGAACTGCAAGCGTAGAAAGCATGTATGGAAGAATGAATGAGAAGCGGGAAAAGGGTTAAACGTGACACAGTATTTGGTGAGCACTGTTCAGCCGTAGAATTGTCGGCGGGAATGAGGTTGGAAAAGTACTCGGGGCCCTATAGTGAAGGAAGAAGACGTACTTAAGTACACGGAGCGACCAAAGGGTTTCCTACCCCCTCGGGTATGAACTGAGGGATTGATATTCATATATAATTAAACGTAGAGGATAACGCGTTACTATATACGCTTATTTGTCATAGGTGGTTTTCACCATCTTCCTTTTTTGCATAAATATATTTGTCTGTGTTCTATGTCGTGAAGTCCTGAGCAATTTGATAACATGATTTGGACAGCATCAGGCAATTGTTTTATTGTGTGTTGAAAGAACGCTTATGGACATTGTGTGTGTGTTGCTCTGGTGAGAGGCGGCGTTCGTGACAGTGAACTTAATGTAGGAACTTTTTTTCTGTTATATAAGTAGACCACAAATGTTCACACTTGAATTCTGTGCCTGCGATGGAGAAGCAGCGACACTCCTCCGTCATCGCCTGTGGGCAGCATCCCCAGACACTCCTACCTACCCCAGCCTGTAAACCTAGTGGGGTAGAAGTGGGCCCCAGTACACATACAAGTGGTGCCCACTACTACCCTTCTAGTTTTGCCGGCTGGGACAGTTGCATTCACACGTACTGGACTTGATGACTTGACTTCGAGCCCTGGTACTGGAGTTCCAGGTCTGGGATTTGTAGATACACTTGCCTCCAAGGTGGATAAAATAGATCGTTTAAATTAAGGTGACCAGACGTTTTGGGGGCGAAAGCGGGACACGTGCCGATGATGGTGTCGTCACCGTCAAAGAACGCCGAAAAAAGTGATTTTTAAAGACAACCGGGACATTTGATGGACTTGCCAGAAAGCCAGAAAGCGGGACATTGGGCGTCCAGCCCGATGAGCAGGCGGGACACGAGGTCAAAAGCGGGACTGTCCCGCCTAAAGCGGGACGTCTGGTCACCTTATTTAAATACAAGCCAGGTAAGTTTGTGGTCATTGCTTTTAAATAATGTGCATATTAATAAAGCCTGAGAATCCGTGAATTTTTTACAAAATTAATTTTAGTTAATGCAAACAGTTTTCACCATTTTGTTTCAGGTGAAGAGTTAATATGGCTCTATGATTGATGATTCATTTAGCATGTTCATGAGGCATTACTATAAGATGAGCCTTGTACAGCACATTAATAAGGAGCTGAACAATGGAACAGCATACCCAGCCTGTGAAGTAAGAAAACTTTTATTTGTACATCGCCTCTTTGAAATGCAAGGTTGTGCTCTGATTTGTAGGTCTTGATAACCTGCTGAATTAAGCCAAGAAGAAGAGAATGCCAACCTTGAACTTTTTAGGTGACATTGCTTTACGGTTTACAGCTTTATGGAGTTACGAGTTATAGCACTGCTAGGTTTTGCTTCTCCATAGACCAGTGAGTGCCAGAGAATTGCTATGTCGTTTTGAATAACTGTTGAAAAACCTTTTAAATCTATAGAAAGTTTGATTTGAGATGATGTTTTTAATTGATTATAGACGAAGAAGTACGCCATTATTGATTTCAAGAGAAAAGAAGGGATCGGAAGCAGTGTTGTCCCCAATAAATGAATAGTGTGAGAGAGAGCCAGGAATGCTACTGGCCCACCAAGAATTGTAACCATGTCATAGACTGCTTGGAACGGAAGAAACATGGGATCATTTCCTATATATGTCTGTGAAATATGAGACTGGTAAGTATATTCAAGGCATATTAAATGCTGGATGAAAATGTTTTATTTGAACTTTGCATGCCATGAAAACCTCAAATGTTATATATGTGTACAAATGTTTGTAGGTGACTATCCAAGGGCAACTGAAAAGCTGAAGCAGCTGCTACAAAGATATTTCGACATTGGAAGTGCATCAGAAAGTGCATCAGACAAAGGCGCCTGAAATATAAAAGGTTGAGCATCTCTTACAGTTTTCTATCTACCATAATACCATATTTATCTCATGATCTATAATTTTATTTTTTAAGTACTTTATGTGATTAAACAAATTAAGTTTCCTTTTTAAGGTGCGAGATATTGAGTCACCACTATAGATGATGCACTTTAATTTTTTTAACTTGACCATTTCAGTAGACTGCATGATAGGTTGCAGTTTCAGGAACCTTGGAGCGAGTAGGTGGAATGCGCTTCTGTGGCTGTTAGTCCTACACCACATTCTTCAAGCATGCAGCCACATCCTGCTGCTTCTCGACATGCAAGCATGTGGCCACAGCCTGCTG
The DNA here is from genome assembly GCF_003073045.1 of Pomacea canaliculata. Taxonomy (NCBI): domain Eukaryota; kingdom Metazoa; phylum Mollusca; class Gastropoda; order Architaenioglossa; family Ampullariidae; genus Pomacea; species Pomacea canaliculata. The sequence continues at coordinate 12,151,151 of NC_037599.1, forward strand.
CTCAACTTCTTGGTGTGCGACTCAAACTGCACCACACTTGTTGGCCAGACCACAAAGATCCAGTCAAGGTACTACACTGCACACTCTTTGCTAGAGTACTATTACGACCCACTGTCCCAAGCGACACAATTTTGCTTTCTTGAAGTTCAAAATATTCTAGCTGTTTAAACTCTCCTATTTTACATTTTTGTACCACAAACAACAGCCAAAACTATGTGCCTTCCTTCATTAATGCCTTCACACAATTGGTCAAATTTAAAAATGAAAATATTTGTATTATCAAACGGTTTTTTACTTTTTAGTATTCACATTATTAATAAAATCCACATTTGCTTAAATGATTGAAGTCCTATAAAGTGAAAGGCTGTGCATGCTAATTTTCCTTTGACACGAATACACTTGTACACTTGATATTTAGAGCAAAGAACTAATTAAAAATATTTCTTTGCAGATCACATACCTGAGTCAAGTACCAATAATTTGACTAGTAAGTTTATTTTCTGTCTCCCTCTATAATTTTGTGATCACTGGACAAATATTAATGTTGATTGCATGTGTATTTCCTTATCAACCTCAAGATTCTGTTAAATTTTGTAAATATTGTCAATAACCTAAAATACTTTATTTTTAATCATTTTAGAACTAATAATAATATTTTAATTGATTTCAGATAATTTGCTGACCAGACTTTTAGACAAGGTAGACTGGTAGAGGAACTCTTTGAACTTGTCATGCATGCTTCCCAACAAGTAAAGCAGAATACAATCATTCTGCAAATTCTCACTACAGAGGGGATGACTCCAGCAGCAATTCCAGATGGGTTGGTGCTTCCCCTGAAATCCCAGGAAGAAGTGAATCAACTGGAGGAGGGGTTAATGGATAAGTAGGGCAAAAGTAGTATCGTAAATCTTGTGTTGGTCATCAATCAAGCAAGTGCGTCGGTGGTGTAACGGTCAGCATGGTTGCCTTCCAAGCAATCGACCCGGGTTCGACTCCCGGCCAACGCAATAATTTTATATCCATGCCAAATATAATTAAACAAAGTGATTGTTGACCATGTATATAATTTTGTTTAGTTATGAAATATATACATTGTGTTCATCAGTATACGATGGTTATTGGTATGTTTTATAGCAGTCGTTATACATTGTAATTGCAACCGACACCAGCTACGCAAGTATGACCTTTGAACCATGTTTTTAAACAATGTTTACGCTTAATTTAACTGCAGCTACATTATAAAGTTATGTCATCGTCGCCGAGGCGTGAAAATGGATTACGGACAGAAACATAAAACCGGATGTTTTATATTTATGAGGCTCTTTGGTCTGTTTGCTGTTCCATTATTAGGGTGTCGTTTAAATCAGTTTTTGAATAAAAGATAATGTTTTGGATTCTGATCATGTTTTGATGTAAATTCCCTGTTCTAGAAAAAGGAAGCATGGAGGAACGTAAACTGCAGTGGGAGGGAAAGAGAGAGAGTTGAGGTAGGGGAAGGGAGGGAGGTAAAAGTTGAGAGGGAGAAAGAATTTGAAAAGACGAAAGGGGAAAAACTCTTCTATATTTTTTCGTGAATGCAGGACGCTGTTATCTCTCTTTTGTCTTGGAACTGTATTCTTTTCGCCAAAAACAGGAAAAATGTGGACAAAAGTGTAAGTTTTTACATGACGGCTTTATAAAAAATTTCTAGACTTTTCTAGCGTTCATCCATATCATCGTCCTTAACCTCCTCCCCCACTCCTCATCAAGCACAGTCGTAGTAGTAGATTTACAACTGCTTACTCTCGCCAGGTGGCAGGCTATTTATCTCTAGTCTCCTGCTGTGCATTTTTCTGCCAGAAATTCATTTCCTGGGGACACTGACAATATTTCACATTTAATTGCTCGTGAACATGGGAGCGCAAATGCAAATGTCATTGACTCACATACCCCGCATACCACGCTCACATTTCCTTATTCATTTTTTTTTCTTCTTTCCCTACTTCTTCCGTTACCCCTCCCTCCTACTTGAATGCACACACATACACATCAGTCACTTCAATAATAATAGTAATTGTTTATCTTCATCTTCCAGAACTAATTATTCCGACGTTTTCATTACTCATTTCTTCCACGGATGAGTGAAAAAGAAAGCAAGATATATGTTACCGTAGAATACCCGACTCCCAAGGGTACCCTTTGTTGTAAAATAAGAACTTCCTCAGCAATTTTTGTCTGCACCTGTTGGGTGGATCTGACGCTGCGTGGCGCCGTTAAAACCATTGTCGGTGGTGACAGGAAAGGTAATGTCACACGTTGTCCTCCTTTGCTCTGGCTGGATACGTAAGTGTGCAATCACAGAGCAGCGTTGCATGACCACCAGCGGAAACATCTGAGGTGTAAGTAATATTGGCTGCCATCGCGCGTGGGCGAAAAAAATGCGCTGAAGGAATCCGAATGCGAAGTGAGCGTTCCTCTATCTGCTAGCCTGTCTTCGTAGAAACAAGAAGACATCAAGCAGCTTTATTGGCGATATATTTTGCTAATTCAGCTGACTGGAATGTGATTTAATGTGCGATGCAGTACTTTGCCTGATAGACTCTGCAGGAGCGCCAAAAAATTATGTTGATTTTTTTTGTAAACTGCTTCAGTGCATCTCAATAGAAAAAAAACTTTTGTCCTTTAATATGTTATTGCTCTCTTGTTTAATGTTTTCACATATACCGAGGCCCAGCTGTACATAAAACAGCTATACACCGTTAAAAGCATTAAAAGCATTATCTATTATGCACGCAGAGACTTCAACGTATGAACGAGGTGAACGCCAGTGCATCCAAGATGGCTAGAAAGGTGACGAATGTGCCCAAGAACTTTGAGGGACAGTACAAGGGGATTCCCCCGGAAGCCGATGTGGGTGCAGGGCAGGGTGTGTGTACGTTGAAGCGAGCTATCCCTTCCTGACCTCTGGAGCTTTCCTCTCTCCTCTCAACCTTTCCTTCCTCGCCCCACGCGCCATCGTCACTTGACGTTGGTAGGTGACTAGACATGGAGGTTCGGCTGTACCAGTTGCCGGCGTCACCTCCTGTTACTCTCAACAGGATTCTGCTAAGCACAGAAATACGACATTAATTTTTTTTCACGCCTACCGAGGGGCAACACCCAGGTAATGATGAAGTCGGGTTAACCAGCGCCACGAAGTGCACCTGTACCATTCGCAACAGGTCGGATGTCCCTGTTCATCTGGAAACTATTTCCTTAAGTTGATAAATAGTTGCTGCAAATTAAACAAATTAAACTAATCTTTCACAAGAACTTTTTGTGGTTAACGAGGATTTAGCTCTTGTGTTGGCTTAAGTATAACTGTTTAAATGCACTTTTAAAAAAAGCAGTCATAAATAAGCGAAGGTGTAAAAAAACTATAAAAAAGGTTTAAGTGATTTTTAGAGACACAGCTCCTATTCCTGTCCATCCGAGACTGCATGGTCTTTAATATCTAAACAGTCTCCGAAGGAAGATGGATAAATACTGACTGTTGCCAATGGAGAAAAGAATGAAAGCCGCTGCCCGAAATAGTAACAACATTCGCACGATAAACATAATATGTTTACGCATGATAAGTTTGCATTTGCACGTTTTTGGACAATGAATGTATCGTAAATGTTTTTCGTTTTAATGTGATGCTTATATTTAGTCGCCCTTTTGCATTCATAAGTTATTGCTCACAATGAAATAGAAGTTTGACGGACATGCGAAAAATGTCATCTATTCAAGCAAACACGGACTTGTATTTCATATTTCTATTTCGTAAATAGTTTACGCCATTCCTTAAATTCCTGTTGGATTCTTTCTATTCCGTTCCCCTCATCCGTAGTTCCTTTCGGATGATTGTGCCTGGGACTCCAATTGCACACCTAAAGTACAGGACATGACATAGGAGGCCTTCGCATTGTGGGCAGGTGGGAAAGTCCACCTTGACGACTCCCGTACCCCACCTGTCATCACTGCACTGCGCTTTTCATTAGACGCACAGCAAGTACCGTACATCACCAAAAGCAAGGGTACGGCTTTCAGATTCTTGTCTAGTCAAAAGAAGACTAACTTTGTTAAGTGTTATGTGTCTTAGAGCTGGATATGAAGGTAGTGTTGTGCAGTGTGTTCACATCATCATTCCACAGTGGCATCTAAGCATTCAGGAAGGCAGACAATGAGGCAGAGGGTGAGAAAGGAGGCAGAAAAGTAGGATGACAAGATAGAAAGACTGGCACAGGATAGACATCCTTTGGTGTTAAACGCTATGTGTATCTGATGTATGTGCCAAACAATAGATGGAAACTGTTAAAGCCAATTACAGACATGTTCTGTTTATTTCCACCAATCTTTACAAATACACGCCTGTTATTAATTTCAATTTTTAATCTTATGGTGAAAAATACGGTAATGATTTTCTGAATCACAACACACAGCAAAGCCGGCTACAGGAGTTATAAATAGCATCATGGGCTGATGGTGAAGGCATAACAAATGTTGCTAATACGAAGAATGTTAACCATGCCGTCTTAAGAAAAAGAATTTATTTTAAACATCTTGTTTGCGAGGCTTTTTTTCTTCAACGGAAGGCAAGTAGAAAAAAAGGCCTATATTGTTATTCCATGGATGTCGCATACGCAGCATGTCAAGAACTTTTGGCATGGAGTATTAGGAGGTTATTTCTTCTTTGAAAAAAAAACTGTATCCCGAGTCCATCGAATCTGCCAGTTTTATTTTTATAAACAGAGACTTATTTTTGGTTACTAATTTACCCGGTTATTGCACCCGCCGCTCTACCTTATCCATCGTTCACCAGAAATAACCCTCGGAGCCGCCAAAGGTGTCTCGGGAGGGCCAGGCAGGTGCCGCTAACGTGGCACAAAAGAATGGCGCCACTGGCAATGAATGGTGGGCGGAAGTGAAGCAGTTGGACGTCCATCAGTCGGCATGCTCATTTCGCAACAACGACGACTCGTTGTCTGACCTCGTGGCTAAGAAGGGTGCACCTTAAAACATTTTTCCGACTGCGTTCAGTGCACAGAGAGCAGGTACAGGACATGATCTTCCCAACGCGGCCAACTGTTTAACAACTCGTGAAGCAGTCGGAGGTGGCAGAGCCGTCCATAAAAAAGACATTTCATTCACTCAAACGCCAGTCAGGAAGGAACCATACAAGGAAATGAAAATAAATCTACAAGGGGTTAAGTCCTTGTCAAGGTGTGGCCTGAGCGTTTAGGAGCGTGTTTCTACTACGACGGTGGCTGGCGACACGACGACCGCCAGGCGAAGGTTACTTGCGTCCGCTAGCACTCTACGCACCAGGGGCACCATGTTTCGAGTGCTGGAGACTGAGGAGGGTCTGGTGCAAGTCAAAGTCGACGAAGTCGGAAACATACTCTGGTCTCGTCTGAGCAACGAAGATAAAAGCTCTTGCATCTTCTCAGGTGAGCGTTCAGTCATATTACTATAATTTCTCACGAGTGGGCTCGACCGGGATAGGCTGAAAGAGGAAGACAGGAGACTGATGCTCATAACACGTTAATCTGACCCCATGAGAGGCGTAAATCATCATCTTTGTCAGCTACAAAATATTTCATTAGCCAAATAAATGGACGAATAGACATCAGACATGAATAATTATTGCTTGGTGTGGTCTCATGAATAATTATTGGTGTTCCTAGCTAGATAATGTTCTACACACATGCATGTCTTTACTATTGCGTTTGTTTTACTGTTTATTTTCTGTTTCGCCATTGCGTGGGCGTGTGTGTGTGGCGAGAGAGGGGTAAATGAGAGCATGCAAATCAGATTACGAGAACACCAAAATTAGGAAAGCCTTTCTCCAAACGTGTCATCTAAGAAGGAGGATAGGAGAAGAAGAAGAATCTGATAATATTCAACACAATACTGCTTCATATTGTCTGAATATTTATTTCAGAATCAAAGTTTTCAAAAATCGATAGTCAGGACATACTGTACGCATGCGTCAAACGTCGGGAGCACGAGACATCCGGACGACCAGCATCGCGCCTGCGCACTCACAGCCTGACCCTGCAGCACACACTTCGCCGCAGCAGTCACCGCTTGCGCGTGAAAACACAGGAATTCTTTGGGTCACACAGGGAGTGTCAGGAACTGGCACAGGGCATCCAGCGGACAAGAGGTTGGCTGCAGCTTAGTGGAAAGATACCATTTAAGATGATGTTAGTGAAATAGATAACTATGGTGATCATTCTTTGGGATGGTGGTGGAAGGCACCGAAACCGACTGCTGAATTGTGGGAATTGTAAAGAGAAGGCAAAAGCACTTTAAAGGTCAACTTTCCTCAGACACATTGGAATGATAATATTGCAGTGACGATGCCTGTAACCGTAGGAGTAACATAGGTGTGTACATAAATATATTTAAATCCATACAATGTAATTTTCAACTGGAGTCAAATTTCAGTTAGGCGATTTGTGGATTTAAGGTAGTATTAAAAAAGCAGGAGGGGTGATTGGGATGTTAACAGAAAATTGTAGAAAAAAATGTAATGCAAACTTCTGATCAACAAACAGATGGCAAATTTAGCCAACAAGGTGCACCCACTTGGGCGGGACTTCCGACATTAGACATGGACAGAAATGAGTTCCTTGAGCTAGAGTCACGCGTTATCTGCACTCATTATTTATTCCGGCAACAATTCAGACATACAGCCAACTCATGCACAAGACACGCACACAGTTACAGATGGTCATGTCTGCTTGCTCCCATTCCTGAACAACCGTTTTGATTTAAAACTTGATGATACTTGAAAACAATGAATAGAACAGATTGAACGTTTGAGATTTATTCAAAATGAGTGACTGAAATGAATGCTTCTTCTTACCCACGATATGGGTACCTGACTTATTGTGGGTGGGGTGGGATGGAGTGGAATTGGTGTTTTACTCTGAGCCAGCAACTAAGGCAAGGCAGCCAGCCATGTAAACAGATGCCAAGAGACGAGAGCTGAATCCAGGACAGCCAAAAATTATTAGGGAAGAATCAAGGCGGAATGAGATAGTTGCTTTCCTCCTTACAAATGCTCTGCAAACTCTTTGTATTTCATTGCCCTTGCGGCCGTCTTAATATTTCTGTGTGTGTGAGATTAAACTTTTAACACTTTTGGATTTGGGCATAAAGTTATTTTTATTTGTTAGGTGACATTTATGTACATTAATTCTTCAATGACGACTAGGACAACGACGATTGCGATAATGATGCTTGAGATGATCATGATTGTATTTTAAGGACAGGCTGGTTGGGGGCCACGGAGGCTTCTAATCCTGATAAACCCTGCCAGTGGATGCGGACACGGTGAGCAGGTCTACCGACGTCGAGTGGAACCCATTCTGCGGGCCTGTGACGTCACCACGGACGTTTTCAGTAAGTGGCAGTATGTCATAATGTGACGTCACTACAAAACATTCCCAGATACCCGAGATGAGGTCAGGGGTGCTAGCATCCATGCGTCATCGCACAAGCTGTCGGGGCGTACCCGCTTGATGGTCTGATGTTAGTGTCATTGTGACGTCACAGGTCACGTTTTCAAAGTAGTAGCTAACAGAAGCAATGTTTACTGTGCACGAGGAAACAGGATCTTATATACATAATTAGTTGCAAAGAGTGACAAACCCACGCACTGACAAGAGCGTGAGGGGAGGGGAAGAGAAGGGGAGAGATAGAGAGAAGGGGAGGGGAGTTATTGCCAGCAGTTCACGTGCTCTGTGTTTTGCTAATTTCAGTTAGTTCCTCGGAAGGGGAGGCGTCGAAGCTCCTTCAAAACTGTAAACTGGAAGACATAGATGGGTGAGTCTCTTGATCAGTTTGTCTCTTGGATAATTGTCTGTAGCAGCTGAGACACCTGTTTTCTGTTCATTGAATTTCTGCTATCAGAAACCTTGAAGGCGAAAAAGAAAAATGTCTGAGAGAAGGAAACAGGGACAAAAATTAAAAAGATAGTAACTGTGACTGTTTTGCAGGGTGATCGTGGTCGGTGGGGATGGCTTCGCTAACGAGTGCATACACGGCCTTGTCCTTCGTGCCCTAGCTGACGCCAACAAGGACGCAAGAGACCTTGACCTTCACCTGTTACCCCCACCTGTTGCTATCGGGATCATACCAGCAGGTATTTTCATTACAGACATAGAACATATGACACAATAAATAGGTAATTATACTTTAAGGCAGAGAAACTTCCTGCTGGCGTCAACAACATTTGTATGACAAGGAGATATTAAAGGTAACTCTGCCTACATTACCAATAATGAGATCAGTGAGTGATTATTTTTCCTTGGACTAGAAATGTCTGAAAAATCCGGGTAAAAAAAATTGAAAGAACAATATAGTGATACTGAAAGCTATTGATCTCAAACAAAAGAAATCTCCTCGTTAAAAAGAATTCTCTCTGCCATTCCATCCTTTTATCATAAGAAATCGCAGATGACATTATTCGATTGATATTTCTGGGAATCGATGTCAAACTATCAAACGAATGAACTGACGAACAGACGGACGAATAAACGCTGCCTGTCCGGTCATCTATTCCGTTAGTAACTACCATGTCATCACAAATCTTGTTCCCAGGCACAGGCAACTGGCTGGCAGAGCAGGTGTACCTGAGCCAGGACCCCATCACCGCCACCATCCACATTCTCCGAGGTAACCGTTGGGCCATCACACGAAAACACCCCTTTCTCCGCCCACGCATGGTCTGTTCCAAAAGACAGCACATCGTAAACACCTTTATAGCCTCCTATCCAACCCAATGCAGCATTTAGTGGTCACGAAATAAAAATAATAAACAGCATACAGTCCATAACATTGTAACGTTAACGTAGTTTGCCGCTGCTCCCTCCTTCCTTTCTCTATTTTTTTTCTGTCTGTTTCTGTCGCTCTGTAAGGTGCTGCACATTGTCCACGCCCAGTTTGTGTTTACGGACAGCCTGTCGTCTATTTTCTATTTACGTCAAAAAGACGGTTGACATCGCCGCATCTGTCAGGCCTCCACCCCGAGTCTGTTTACGTCACCGCCTAAGACCACGCGGCCCCGGCCTTAAACAGGCGTTAAGCTGGAGGCGCGAATCTCCTGTCTTTATCAAAAAAAAGCAGTAAGAGCCGGCGTGTTGCCGAGCTGTCACGATAAGACAAACCAAAGATTTCAAAGCGCAAGTCAATGTCATCTGACTGAGACACTTTTGTGGACCACCTAACCGCACCATCGCCACCATTATCAACACCCACGCATACCGACAGCTGCTTCCACGACACTTTTCTCTCGTCCCACCCAAACCTGTCTTCCGGAGAAAAAAAAACCAACTCGAGTATGATTTGGACGATTTTTCTCAAACTGTGCGAATGCCTGAAGTTGACAGCAAAGGGAGAGGTGTGTTACCTGTTCAGATTATTTACCTGTATTCCGCAGGTTCCGTCGTTCATGCCAGCGCGGTCAGTCTCCACGTGCCGGGGCAACTGGTGCGAGTGGCCAACCTCGTCCTACATTTTGGCCTCATCGGTGACCTCATGCACTACTGTCAGCAGTCGCGCTGGATGGGATCAGCGAGGTACTCGGGTAGGCACTTCCGTAGCTCTTTCCCTGTCCTTCTGAACTCATTTCCTATGTATACTAACTTCTTGCCGACTCTTCTGAACTTTTTCCACATTTCCTCACCCTTTTTTCACTCTCTTGAACTCTTGTGCGAACCTTTTCTGTTTCCCTGCATTTCGTAACGTTTTCTTTCCCTCCTTAACACTTCCCCGCTCCTCCTCTACTCTTTCCCACCCTTCGTTATCTCTGCTCCTGCCCTTCTGTACTCTAAAAGGCATAAAGCCAAACCCTGCGAGACGTATTCTGATTACATTACGAGAAGCATTTTGGGGTACCACACCCTACCCCATTCTTCAACACAACTTTCAAGTAACGGACTATAAAGAAGTGACAGGAAGCTACAAACGATAACCTGTTGTTTTCATCTTCAGTGCTTCCTCCTGCCGCCCTCCTGAAAAGACGCACAGCCTCGGTCGCAATGGACATGTATCTCGCTGATAACAGTGACGACGACGATGATGATCTCATACAGAGCTTTCCCATGAAGCAACACTTTGCCTGGGAGGACCAAGATGGTCGAGGTACGTTGTAGCCAGTATTTATCTGACGTCATGAGCAGGGTTGGACGAGGAGTGTTCTATTTTTTTCAAGTACGTGTAAAAGTTCTTGAGTTCAATGAACGAGAGAAGGATGTCAACCCTTACGGAGCCCGCCCTAGCTTTGTAAAAATATTCAGCTAAGTGAAAAGATTCGAGAAACGAAAGTAGGAGTGTTGTTCATTGAACACTGCAGAATATTCCTTTAATCATTAAAATTACTTTCGTCATAAATATTCTTAGATGAGTCCACATTAGTGAATATGTGCATGAGGTCTAGGCCTTCACCTGTGCGGGAGGACCCGTCATGGTGACAAGGTGACATTGTTTGTGGTCAGCAAAGGTGTGTTGGCTGTTTCCAGCTGATCGTGTCAGCAATCAGGTGTACAACATCGGGGTGCACGTCAACAGGGTGCTGACACCGGACGGGGTGCTGCGGTCTAGCCTTCGGCCGCCCCACCATGGCCACCCAGGTGATCGGCAGGTGCACGCTTGGCGGGCTGGTCAGGCATCTGACTAAAGTCAGGGACGAAGTACCTGGCCAGGTGAGGAACAGTCTCATAACTTTGTGAGGTTTTATAAAGTGCATGAATTTTCTCCCAGATCTTTCAGTGATAAAAGGGTTGATCACACTTACAAAGACACGCAGGTACTTAAATAATCAAAGATAAATATATCCTCGCACATACATATTCGCATAATGTCGTTAATGTCATTTAAGTATTTGCTTTCTTTCCACCCACTAGTGCACATACACACAACATACTTTAGTGCTATGGGTAATATTATTTTGCTTATTGCAGAATGATTTTAGCTTCGTGGACTGTCGCGAGCTCAAGGCTTTCTCTGTGAAGCTGAATGACACCAGCACTCGGAAACAAAAATGGTATTTTAACTGCGATGGAGAGAGCATCCTACTGACCGCAGACAGCTTCCACGTCAGGTGAGGCTGAGGTCATGAATTCTGTCATTTATTATCGGACATTGTCGATGTAGGTGGCGCAAAACAGGGAGGATGGGGAGGAAGAGAGAGAGAGAGATTGTATTACTAAATCTTTGTTGACAGTACTCCATCAGCTGTAGTCTCTTACATATCGCTTGCCATTCAGTCACTGCACATACACTTTTTACTATGTGATTGCCAAACCAGTCTGTTTCATCGATCTTAAACATCGACGAGAGAGCAGACGACAAATCTGCCATGTTTAGCTTCATAGAGTGTTTTATTGTGTGAAAACTTTGACTGAGGAGTTGGTGGGAAAAGATAGGTGGGCTACGCGTGTCTGACCATCTGCGGTGTGTTTCAGGCTACACCCAAAAGTGATCCCTCTGTTTGGCAATTTGAGTACGAAGTGAAGGCAACAACATCTTCGTGACAAGTGAATTCTTCTTTTTGGAGTCTTCCCCGGTGACATCCCTCCTTCGCAGAGGTGGAAAACTTCTATGTGACAATGTGAGATACGATTTCTCTACACTGGCTTCTTATGTGACACGCTGACAAACAATTCTCCCTTGAGTGGTCTGTTTACAATGTAAAAAATAAGGTAGAGGTCGTCCCTTGACCTTTAAGATTGTTGGGGGGTAAGTGGGTGGATGTGAAGTGTTAGAGCCTCACTTTTGTCGGGGTCAACTTTTTTTTTTTTTTGTGTAAGGGCGGTGCCCATCTCTCTACCTCACTGCCTTAGCTTTCCCAAATCCTCTATGGGGTCAGGTACCCGTTCCCGACAGCTGATGGTTTTTACGACTACGGGGAGTTCACTACACTACACGGGTATCGAACCGACGAATTGTTGGGTTGGGATGCCAGTTCTCTAAAAATTCGGCTATCCGCTTCATCGCTCCATTATCACGTGAAGCTGACAGAGGAGTGATTTGGCAGTATGATTGTGTCTGACAAGGTTATCAAACTGACCCAAGTCAACGAGTGTGATGATGGTATTCATAAGAACCACGACACAAATCCATTATTCATATAAGCGCACACGAAACCGACAATCTACATTATATCTATATATTTTGAAGACACGGAATGCAATTTCTGTTTGTGTGTGTGTGTTTTTGAGAGATAGAGAGAGAGAAAAAAAAACACTCTAGTATGATGCTTTTTCATAATTCAAGTAACATGAAATTCAAATGGTAATACTTAATGTCTGCGCTATGATGCTGGCCTTTTGAGTGGAACAGCCAGCATCAGAACACCAGCTAACTTCTCAGTTTATTTAACATTTGTTTACTGCACGAGAAATAAGAGTAATGCAATGTTCCGCGTGTACGCGCGTGTGTTGGTATATTTCAGTTTTGAAGCGTTTTTTTAAATACTTGTATCGTTATTGCGTTATTAGAAGTTTTAATATTATGTTTGTCTTCTTTACGCATATATTTACAATTCATTTGAGAACTTTTTATTATTTACAAATGTATCTGTTTATCAAAATATTGCTTCTTCGCTGACACTGTAAAATGTCCGAAATGGTTTCAAAGAAACTGTTAATTTCTTATGTCTGTCTTAGGATAATTATGTGTATTATTGAGTAAATGTGAATCTATATGCAAGTGCATATGTGTGTGCGTGCGTGCGTATGAGTTCTTACTCGTATATGTCTGTCTATGAAACCATTTATTGTTTATTGCTCAATTAATGTTAGATCGTAGAGAGACAACAAAAAAGAAGAAAAGAAACAGATAAAAGAAAAAAAAAAAAGGAAAGGACTAAAGCGTTTTGCCAGACACGAACTTGAACTCGATTATAATTATGCCCTGAACTGTTCCCTTTCGTGCCGTTGTCCACTTCAACTTCTCACCACATTTGTTCTCTTGTTTTTGGCTTTGTTTGGCTGCTTTTTGTTCACAGGCCATACAGAACTATGTTTTTATCTAGAACCTGCCTGGTTAGTGTCTTACTTTCACGGCAAAGTTGCAGTCTTAAACTCGAAAGTCCTTTTTAACTTTTTTTCTCGTCTTGCTTTTGCTTTACATTTATTAAAAAAATATTCAAGTTCTTGATACCACATCAGCTTTGCTCAACCATTCAGTTTACTTGTCTATTTAGATTTTTTCTTACTGTTTCAAACTCTATAATAATATGCAAGTGCCTAAGCTAGTACTCAACAGGTATGATTGTCCCTTATCTATTTATGCTAATGTCTATGCAAGATAAATTACTTTTACTGACATATGTATAGACAAACTGAACCATAATCACTTCATTAAATTTTTATGACGTGTCACATTTCCCGCATTGTTACACGAAATTAAACAATAAAAGGTTTCGTTTGCTCAGTTTCGCTGTTTCGTCTCTTAATTCCACTGCTACGTAAATGTGTGAGGATAATGTGGAGGTTCAAAGTTGGCGAGAACGTATATCTGAAAGAAAAACAAACAAACAAACAAACAAACAAACAAACAAACAAATAAACAAACAAATCAAACAAATGCAGAGAAAGAGAGAGAATGGCAAAATAGAGATGTGGTTTTTACATCTGACGAAGTGATTTTTGTCACTAACGGACTAAGCACTGTCGTCAGGTCACGTGTTGTTTGCACGATAAAGATTAAGCTAAATTTTAAAGAACGTAAAGGAGTCAGAAATGGAAAGATGATAATCAAAGTGACTTATGTTCAGTCTTTTTTTTTCCTTTCACAAAATTTTACTTCAAAATTAGTTAAGTTCACTTCTTGAATTGAGCAAAAATGCCAAAAATGGTTCCTGCAGACACAGCTGTAACCTAGTAGCTTTGAGAGGTTGGGATGCAAGTGAAGGGAAGGAGGAATAAAACAAACTGGCCTGAAATAAGCGCAGTCTCTAACACTACCTAAGGGAGAAAGGTTCCGAAAGGCTACTTTTGTCATTAAAACGAGGAATCAAAGCACAGCAATGTGTATCTAGCGTTGTTTACAGGACCAACACGATCAGTCAACGTCATCGTCATCGTATGCTCAGCCTGCACATGGCAGACGAGACTGTGATAAACTTGGAAACGGTCCTTTATTCTGACCCCGTAGGAGACATATTTCACGAAAGTGAAAAAAAAAAAAGCTATAGATGAATTTTTCTAGATAAACAAGTAGGTGATACCCTACTTAGCACCCGTCTTTTTAGCACTCGCACACGAGTCTGGGTGGTGCTGCTTTGTCAACAGAATATTTACCATACATTTTTTTACTTATAGTTACTTCATGATTTTTTTCGGGGGAGGGGCCAAAAAGCCTAATCTACTTCTGGCTTGGCACTAATAAATCTAAAACATAACAGATCATAAAGCTTGAGATGTTGTACTCCATCAACAGGAGAGCTCGCATCGTCCGCTCTTCTTCAAGCTTATAGAAAAACGGGAAGCTCGTTCTCTAGGCGTATTTCTAGAAGTCAGCTCGGTAAGTCGTTTGCCAGCAGTCCATACTGTATACTGTCCTTGATCAGTGTTTATTTTTACACGTTTATGTCTACGTTAAGCTAACATCTTGGCTTAGGTACTTCAAAGCTTTTAGTAATGTTTTTGGTTGAGCATTTAGAATGACATTAGCACAACTGAAACAATGATAAATTCTCACTCGGGTCGAAGTCATCTATCATGACATGACAATGACGATGACCAACTTCATTTGTCCCAGTGGGCAATTGGAACATGGGAAGGTGCTCTAGTTACAAAAGTAAAAGTTGGATATAAAAATAAGAATTGAAGTTTGTTGCAAGGTGCAACGTTAAAAGATGTCAACAGCGAAGAATATTAGCAAATGAAGGGGAAAAAATGGGCAAGTGACATATATATATACACAAAACAAACAAACATACATCAAGGATATTGTCGATTCTTATCCCGGTTTAATTAGAAAGAGCAATAGAAATGGAAGGTACAAGTTAAGGAATTATATGTCTAGCTTATATCTTTTGTTGTTTTTTTTTTAATATTCTTTTCAGACTTACTGGAATATAATTCTCTACCTCATAGATTTTCCGTAATATGATGTGTTTACTCGCCTCTAAAAGTAGGACACTAATAATATTGAAACTGAGTAAGAAGATTGGTCAAGGTCTTCAAAGTAGTGAACCCGGAACATCATTAACTACTGTTTATTTTTGTCATTTTCGTTTTTTCCAAAGCAGACCCGGAACAGTATCAAGTAAACCTACTCAAAACTGCGGTGGTAACATGATAAGCACCCGTGATAAGCTCTGTTCGTAGTAATCATGGAAGAGGAGGATTTAGGCCCAGGTAAAAACCCATTTAATTCTGTTGTAGTACTGCCGCGATTGTCACCTGTCAACCTTCCGGGTCAGGTCAAGAGGTTTATTATGGTGTCGCAACACGATGAATTCCTGATACACCTCAGTTATCTTGTACGGTTTGTTCTTTTGTCGTCGCCGTTCTTGTCTTGTTCAGCTTAAAAAAAAATTTGCTAGAACACCAAACTTTTATAGATCTACATTTCATGAAGCATTGAATAATGGAGCGCGAGACTATGCTGTGGTACAAAAAAATATCTCAGAAAATTATCAAATGAGCCTGAAACAAAGCTAAAATTATTACCATATGTCACTCACGAAAGCTGACAAATATTATTTTGAGAATGCATGTCTGTGTGTCTGTGTGAGTAAAACTTCTCTCTCCCCTTTTTCTTTTTTTACATGCTCTCTCTCATACACGAACACACACACACACACACATTTAATTCTTTTCAGTTTTCCGTGTAGCATTCGAACGCTTTTTTTGCTTGTTCTCTCATCTTCTTTCTCTTTTCCTTCTTGTCTCACTGGAATGAGAATTTAGGAGGGAATATTAATTCGTTCATATGTGTGTGTGTGAGAGAGAGACGGAGCTCGCAAACGATATCAGAGCTGCTGTGCAGATGACATGTATTTTTTAGAAGCATTTTTTTTTTATCTGCCCTGTTCCCAATTTATCCTCACGTTACACAAGCATACGTGTGTACAGGAACTGACAGTGAGCTTTTGATTACAGCATGTTAAACCTTTCTACCATTTCCAAACTACAGGGAAACTGAACAAACTCGTGAATGTTTAGGAAATAAGTTCGTGGAGATTCTGAATGTTTATTAGAACGAAGGATGTTAATAAAGAAATGTAGATTTTCATCAGATTTTCTCAGTCTTTTATACGTGCTTATCATATTTCGCGGCAATTAATTGTACTACTTATAAAGTAACAGACGGGAACACTGGGCAACAGTTGACTGTCAAGCACAAGGCGTTTTAGCGCTAACAGCAATGACAAGTGGTGTCGGTAACAAATATTTAGACTGCTTTGTAATTCTGTAAACATATTTTCGTCAGCTTATACAACATCGATATATATATATTTTTATTTTTTTAAAAAAGGTAAGTTATTTGTTTATTTATTTTCGTTTAGTGCTTCACGACACGCTGTTTTATCAAAGGGAAGCTACTCCAGAGACACTTCACACTTCAGCAGACGATAGCAGCAGACGTGGATATTTGCAAATTAAGGACTAAGTACGAGATCACAGATACCGAAAGACAATTCTAGCGAAGAACACCCAACATTTTCCTTGTGCATCAAGTGTTGTTTGAAGATTCAAGCTTCGTAATCTGAGAGAGGCGTGAAGACAATCTCAAGCCAGGGATTCGGGTCAGGTAGGTCGCCCTTCTCAGTTTCCCGTCAGTTTCAAAATGCACCATGTGTTATATTTATAATAGCCAACAATTTTTTACCTAAATTTAGCCTGTCATACGTTCATGTCGTGTGTGTATGATGGGGCAAAAGCACGCTTGTTTTTTTTTTTGTTTTTTTTTTTTGATAGATCTATTCGTTAAAAAGTCAGGGACTTAAGTCGTGTCTTCCACTGTGTTTTCCACTGACGTTGCAGTTTGTTAAAACTGTCGTCTGCTTTCGTTTAGGTTTCTCAAATTACGGACGTGTATAAGTGGACTGCTGTCTGTCTACCGAGACCGACGCTTAGCCTTTTGCTATGTTCTCCGTGAACCATACCTATACCCTTACATTCTGTCAAAGATTAGGAGCCAAAATTTCAGAAATAAAATGAGTTTTAATGATAACTCGCTTTTAGATTCATCACAATATTGAAATGGTATTAAGTGTCAATAAACAAAGTTTAGAGTTTGCTTCGTTTAGGGCTTTACCCTTCGTTCTACCCTGAAACATTTCTATGGTTGTTACTTTCCTTTTGCAATCCAGTTTTCTTTGTCCGTATGTATGAATCATGTATTATATCGCTCAAATACTCTCATGAATTAACAGTGCATTCAGTCTTTACTGTGTCGTTACCATACGAATATATGTGGACTTGGGAGGTATGAGATATTTTATTACTTTTATTATTAAGAAAATCAAAACCGTTCTCATAAACACTCCATGTGTGTGGTACCTAAAGTGTTCTAAAACTTTATGTCTTTCAGATATCTCTGACAAAATATTATTTCGGGGTTTATTTATGAATCATTTATAAAGGTTAGTGAGTTTATCAGCTTGCTTTCACGACTACTCGTGCAGGTGTAGATCCTGTTTTCGTAAGCAGGAAGCTGGCTCCAAATGCCGCGGTATTATGGACTAAGCTATTATTTCACAAGACAGCGATAGAGGTTACCTAAAGGGGATGGCTGAAGATGTCGAAAGCTACTTGAGTTAATCGCATCTCACATCTGCCTCCAACCTGCAGGTTGTTGCGCAACAGAGCGCCGTACATTGCATCACGAGCTGTTTGTGGAGCCCTTGGTAATCATGTTAAGAAACACTAGTGCAAGTAAACTGAGCAGTTATTTTATTTACTTCGCTGACTACAATTCCTTGGTAATGGGTGAGGGATCGTCGTATGCCTAAATAGAGAAAGCATGGGGAGAGGGAAAAGAAAGAGTGGGTATAAATCTTCAGCATTTTCGGTGGGGATGCAAAAGCCTCAAGAAAAGGAAATGACAGTAAAATTAACCACAAATTTAGCACAAGAGAGTTTTGACTAAATGAAAATATAGGAAACAGTTATTTTGCACATAACAGCATATTTGTGTAAGTATATATATATATAGCCACATTCTGCTTTATTTATAAAATTCTCAATTCTTATAAGAAGAAAACAGTGTCAAGTCGTTTTCTTATCTGTGCAGTGGGAGTGCTGGCATTATAGTTCTCACTTATCTTTTGTTCCCCTGCATATTCCATAATTATGAATAGAAATACACACACATCTTCAGGCAACATTGATATTATTAGTATTTAGCATATTACGCATAAGGAAACAGAACATTATAAAGTAAAGCATTATTTAATTTCAATATGTATCATTCTTAGCAAAGGAAGGAAAACCCATAAAAATTGGGTTCTAAAGTTATAAAAAAAAATGAATTAGATAAAAACATTACGTCCATCATTAAACGTATATACCACTCCGTGTACCGATACAGAAACGTGCACTTGTAACGAAGAAAAACAGGTTATAAAATGATTCTTAGTAATAATCCCGGGTGTTTATAGCCATAGCTGGAGCACCTGGTAATGCGGTTATTCGGGATCAAGTGCGTAACCTTCTTGTCACAGTGTTTTCTTAAAACTGATGCATTGATATAGTATCAGGGAACCCCCGTCTATATTCCATCTCGTTCTCCTTTATCGGACAAACATCGTGTTTACAAACAGCAAGCCGTTTTGTTTCTTACAGCTGTCTTTTCCTTTCAAGGAAGATCTTTCAAATGTTATTGTAGTTGTGTGTTTAAAATAATAGTTTAAACTGTTTTACTTATGCTTTATGATCGCATACTACGCTCTTTTTATGATTTCCGCAGCAAATGATTTGCTGTCCCCCGCTTATTTTTTTAAATGTGAAAGCAACATTTAGGACAAAGTAAAAATATAAGCAAACAGAAAGGAGGTTACTAGTAAAAGCCTTTCTGTACCCCTCAGTTTTCTCTCATATGTAACTAAAGGGCAGAAAATAGAGCTTATTTGTTAACAGTCAAGTTTCTGTCAACGCTTTAAGGGTTAAGGGTCACTGTGGTAAATTACTGTGACACGCACAGCGAAATGATCTTGTCTGTTGAGATCACGCTTTACAAGTGAACGCTATTTTTATATAATCGTAATATATTTCATTATACTTTGTTCACATTGTTGGATTTTCATCAGGAATTCTTTAGCAAAGATGGCAAAACCTTAGAACAGTTTGACTGCGTGAGACTTTACTCGAATTTTAATTTACAAACGTACGCATGGCAGTTGACCATGAGACACGGATATATGCACTCTCGTATATTCACACCGTTACTTTGGGGTTTGTTGTTGTTTATTTCTCTCTTCCTTTCTTTATTTATTAACTGAATCTTAAACTGAAGCATTACTGATGAAAGAAAAAAATAACACAACACTTGCTATATCTCAGCATCGTACTGTCAACAACACGTGGCATATAGAAAATCATCTTCATCCTTCCCTTGGCTGGTGCCAGCTGCTCATCAGATAAGCTGGCCTGCCAGTGGAACTGACCTGCCGGTGCCGAGAGTCGGGGGACCAGTGGCCGTGGCAGAAGTGGCAACGGTGCGCCACCTGTAACGGCAGTGTTTAGATCCCGTGTAAAGCGACCCGTTAACTCCTTTTTGTTCGCCGTGCAGGTTTATTCTGTCTTCTTTGAGGGCAGCCACCTTTCACGGAGCCCTGGAGTGTAGGGTAGGACGACATCACCAAAGCAAAACAACTGGTGCCGTTTCACTTTTGTGAGCAGAGTTTCATGAGGACCCGCAATGGTGGCTATCGCACTCCATACGAAATCAGTGGTTTTGTGTTCTCCGTAACAGATTAATAGCAGTTTTCTCAAGTATTTGATATTGAATTCTTGGATCCGTCTTTCCGTCTCACTAAACAGAGCTTACGTCTCACAGCCTGTACAGCAGGATAATTTTCTCCCCTGTATTTTGTTCAGCTTGGCCATTGCTGCAGTCGCTGTTGTCCTGAGGCGACGTCAGCTGCTCAGCTGCCATTTTTGGAAAGCGTAGCACACATGCACTTGAAGCTGTTACCTCCTCCGCCTCTACTTTGATTATGTAGATGTCCGCTCTGCAGTGCCCGGTGGTGTTTACATCACTTTACTCTTGTCCGTGCTGATCTCCATCCGGTATACACTGGCGTTGTCTCTCAGCCTGTTTGTGTGGTCCTGTAACTCCCTGCTGATGCCTGCCATCACAGCGTGGTAAATATTCACTTTTTCTTCCCAGCCACGTTTGATCAACTCCACTGGGACGTTCTCAACCCCGGGGTCTGCAGGGTCACTGGTCGCAGTTTGGTTGCCTTGGAGATTGTTAGCATCTGTCCTCAAAGAGAACCTGTATAATAATTAGTCCATCGGTTTAGTACAGCCTTTTCATATGGAAGGTGACCATTGTTGTCATCGATGATTGACCTATTTTGCTGACCAGCTTCGATGAGAGTCTTTGGTCACACAGGTTGTTTCTTCTTCGTTTGTGTCTCGCACCTTAAGAGGTCAAAGCAAATTTGGGGGTTGGATTACGGCGATTCACCTTCAGCTTCAACTACAGGCTTCTTAAGAAAAGGTTGTGGTCGCTCGTTTTTGACCTGACTGATGATAGATTTGAAACATCTAGGCAGTTGATATAGTTATAGACTGGACCATCTGGGGATCGCCAGGTCGCATTACTCGATGTTTTATGGGAATGAAAGCTATTGGCTAGGGAAAGTCTGTGCAAACTCTAGGAACCTTAGGGCTCTGAGATTAAGTTTTTCTATACCGAATTTACGAGTTCAGGCCGACACGTTGCAGCCGCCAAACACTACGAGAAAATTCATCTTTGGACTCATTCCAGCTGTTCATAGAATTCTTCCCCTTCATGATCGTTGTGCGTGGAATTCGGAGCGTAAACCTTGATAATGGTGACATTGTAAGCCAGACAGAGATTCGAATTGAGATCGCTCTGCCGGAGATAGGTGAACAGCTGATGAATGCTCCTATCACTTTCTTCCGTAAGAGGACGCCCACGTCCTACTCGCATTTGGTTTCCTCCCCGCTGTACCAGAGTTTGTGGCCTTCGTCAGTTGCTGTTTCTCCAAAGCCCGTCCATCTGACTTCTTCCAGTCCCAAAATATCTCACGTTTTATAATTTCAACGCATGGGTGAGCTCGTTCACGTGCCGATGGATGCTCATTCTCTTAGCGCAACTGTAGGCGATCTGGTTCTATTGGTATCCTTTTACGTTTTCCCCTTTCGAAGGGGTGCGAGGTTTTCCTTGACCAGGGCAACTGATCAAGCATGAAGCCTTGCCTACTTTGGCTGGTCATGATCCTGTCTTTGGGCTTTACGCTTGATGATGTCCATCTCTTCTCCAACACTTAATGAGAAAAAAATCAAGAATCAGCAGCAGAGCAGAAATTAACGTAATGCATTGATTTATGATCAATTTAGGATCAAGTGATCCTAAGTGCATTCACAAACATTTACTCATCAGGTTACACCAACGAATACACGAGCAAACTTAGATTGTGCACCTTACGTTTATACAATCAACGCCCCGATGAAAACAAGGCTTACGTCGTAGAAAATCTTGATCCCCTCACCCCTCCTCTCCAAAACATCATGCATTTTATGTTTGTTTAGCATTAGTCTTAGACCGGACATGATTATGAACCACATAAAAATATACGAGCTTAAATTGGTTTTAGAGGGTGATAGCAGATTTACAAGCCTTTACAACAGGCAACCCACCCCGGAAGAGCAGAGCATGACCTCTGCTTTGTGCATAACTGCACAGAAGAATTTCTGGCCACAGCAATAAATCTTTTGCTTTGGCGCAGTGCTTTTAATACCACAAACTGGTCATCCACCTGTGCCTAGCAATGTGCTGTGAACCTGGCCCCTCAACGTTACGTGAAGTGACAGATTTGCCCGCGTTTCTCGGCTCTGACGGATCACTTGGGCGTCAGCGACAGTCGCACTAACGCTAATCTCTTGATTGAAATGTAATCGCGATACGGACAAAGCTGTTGATGCTTTGTAGATTTTTTTTCATTCTGTTCGATGTGCAGTCTTTACAGACATTCGTAAGTTGTTAAGAGGGTGGCTAGGAAACAATCTGATGGTGGATTACATGTAGAGAGAGAGAGAGAGACGGGTGATGGTTGGGTGAGTGCGGGGATGTTACTGTGTAGGTACACATACTTTATACTTTGCGGTCTTTAGTGTGTGTGGACTAATTTTTGATTGTGTGCAAATCCGCATTGCCTCGCACGCAAATACCGATTTTCATGTGTATTAAACTAAAACAGCTCAAAGTTTTCACAAACAGTTCACTAGAAAGCGCCAAGGTTTTTAACCATACATGTGCCTGAATTCTTAGCAAAGATAACTTTTTCCCCAAGAAAGAATATTCAAAACGCTTGCCTGAATTTTCTTCATGTTCTCCTCTCCTGCAGTTGTCTAATTGGCTTCTCTAAGACAGCCCTGCATGAAATGTAGAAATGATTGTCACTTTCAGAACCAAGAAAAAGTGTAAAAATAAAGACTTGTCAGTCTTGTTGCTGCTTTTTTGCCACTGACAATTGTGTTCTATTGTCTTGTCACGCTCTTTATTATACTCTCAGCTCACTTGTGACTTCAGGCGCGATTGGTTGGTCCGCCAGTCTGGTCACTCCGTCTCACCCAGTAATGCCACTGGCCAAGCTTTCTTGATGTGGAAAGAGCTCAAAATCAGCTTTTTTTTCAATTTCTGTAGGAAGAGCACATTTACCATGCACGGGAATCTCGTCTGCGCTGATGCCCTTACAAATTGCCAAAAACTCTAACAAAGCATCTTGGGGAGTTTGAGAAGAAGGTGGGGAAAACGGCTGGGATAACACCTAATTGACAAAAGGTTGGCTAATTGACAAAAGTTGAAAAGTGGGCGGAGACAGAGAAAGGAGAGGGAGGGAGGAAGAAGCGGGTGATGGTTAGGTCTTGTACACATGGGAGAAAAGCCGACTTGGTATAACTAAACACTGGTGCTAGGAGGTGTGAGGAAAGCGTGGGTGGACAGAAGCAGAGAAAGGAAGGATGTACGGATCTCGCGTGCATGATGTAGACCAGACACGTTCGCGGTTGCACCGGCGGCGTGAATGTTAGCACGTTGAACATTTGTTTCTAGGCGTGTCTGTCGCTGCGACAGACCTTCCTCACAATTGCCGCTGCGATACGGATACAGCAACCGCACGCGTCATCTCATGCAGGCAGCCGCCCACACTATAGACGTTTTCAACAAAACGGTGTAACTGGATTGGGATGATTGCACTTACACACACGTATTTATACATATATTTCAATCGAAATAAATATACATTTGGATAATAGCTGCCCATCATTTAGTTATATATTACACCTACAATGCTGTAAGCAGTTTATATGTCAGTTTGTGCGAAAAGTCAAGTATCATTCAATGGACAAGTCAGACAAATTGCAATAATATTATGCACATTCACGAATAGCTCGATTTGTCTGTGAACAGACAGCATAGGAAATTAAATGCACATGTGTGTGAGTTTGGATGTGCAAATTTCTCTGTCTTTATCATTGTTAGTGTGTGTCTGCAGCGTGTACTGATGCTTTCAATTGTGTGCACACGCGCGTGTCCACTAGTGCAGGTATTTTCTTGTTTTTGTTTTCTTCTGTTTTATCTTTATTTATCTTCGTTTTGTCTGATTTTTTCCATCCTTGCGCCTGCTTGTTTGCATGTGGATGTTGTGGATGCTGAAGTTTGCTTTCGTATCCTGCAACTGATGCACAGACCAGAATGTTCCCAAACTATCAGTTTCCTTGTAATTTTAACTTGCCAAAGATTTTGAATATGATCGTGCTGTTTTCTTGGTATTTGCTTCGTCAAATGCACAAAAATAAAAGGGACATCAGACCTAGTTTGTTTATTTCGTCTTTCCCCTATGAAGTAGCTTCTGAAAGGCGCACTCGATTTTCATGTTTGTCGACAACGAAGTTTAAATTGTTTTTTTAAGAAGTTCTCCGGGGAAGGTCCCCCTTGAATTTCTCCCTCTCACAAGACAATATAAGTGATCACCACCAGACCTTGGCAAAAACTCTTCCATCAACGGAAATTATTATAAAATTAGTGGTTGCCGAGTTCTTTTGGTTCTTTTTCCCTTAGATGTTACTATGAGTATCAATTTATCATGTAAAATAAACTTGTTTTGCACTCTATAGTGTAACGCAAGCTTTTTCTAAAACAGACTGTAGAAGTTTATCTAACGATTAAAAGCTTTGTCCAAAGTCTATATTAACGCGCAAATGAGAAAAAGCTTAGGTTGTGGCTTAGACTGAAATCCTTAGCCCAAGAAATAAACGCCTACGTCTGTGCACGCAGTACGTTCAGTAGGAAGGGAAGGAAAAGTAAAGGACGCCGTCATATTGATAGGTCCTCGTCCTGCCCTATATAGGCCATATAATGCGCTATATCCATAGTTAAATAAAGAAATCAGTCCCACCTGAATTTAAGGGGTTCTACTTGGAGAAAAGATTTTATGTTCTCGAGAAAAGCTATATTGAAAGTCGAGCGCCGAAAATAGCCTCCGTTAGCGCGACTGGGTGGAACGCCAGGGCATATGAGGTCACAAACCCTTGGCAAATAAAGCCTGACGGACGTGTTTCTGTGGAGGTGTTTTGCTTGTGAACTAAATGGTGTTAAAAGCCTGATCTACAGTGATGAACCGACTCGTAAGATATTTGAACAAAAGGAAGCCAGTAACGCTATTTATAACCGGCTTAACTGGACATACCTACACGTTGTGTTGTTATGCTTTGAATGCCGAAGCAGTATTGCTCCTAACCGTACGATTTGACAGTGTGGTGCTTGAACTGCAAATGCTGTGCTATAAGCCGTGGAATGACTTAAATAATGAAAATAATGAAATTGTGGAAAATATATCTTGGAAATATATATTACATTTGATTTCACCGTAGTTTGGTGTAAGCAGGGGATAAGTGCCAACACTAACTTACAAGTGTTAAGTGCAGCCTTGTTCCATCGCTCTTTATCGCTGTTCCTGTCTGCATGCATAGTTTTTTTTAAATAAAAAGCTACCGACGGTAAAGACAATGTTTAATCTAATATTGTTAGATAATTTACATAATATCGTTAGTCCAGCTGAAAAAAACTGTACATGCATCTTCTCTTTATATGGAACTCTGGAGTCCGAGTGGCGATGACTAGATTCACTGACACTTTTATAGCTTTTTCAAAGATTTCTCTATGAATCTGGAAGGTAACAGGCTATGTATGTCCAATTTCAACAATATAATCAGAAGTTTGGTAAAACAGTGCTGCATCATATTAATAGTAAATAATATTATTTTGGCTTTTTGCGTAGCAATACAAATTTTAGGAAGACTTGTAAGACGTGTGCTGTGGTACAGGGGAGGGCGACTGTACAGAGAAGCTAGTTACGTGAGACGTAACGACTCTTACGCCCACGTCAATAGGCGGAGAGGCAAGTGAACGAACAGGCCCTTTCGCTACTGGAGTGGTCAGAGCCGGGGAAGGTCGCGTCACGGCGCAGGAAAAGGGCGTGCAAACATGAGGAGGGAAAGAGGAGGCAGCCCCTATGTCGTATTTGAACTCGCACCACTTGGCAGCTGCTCCTTCAAGTTCACGTGTGGTGTACTGGGATATCGGAAGTTGATAAGATCGACGGACCTGACGCTAGTCTCCAACAACCCCTAGTCGGCGCGGACAATGGTCAGGAATGCCAGGAATGTGCAGATGGAATTATTCGCATACTGATGACATCCGTACGAGGGACGAGTACCTGCGGTGATGTTAATTGCCCTACCACCTTATCACCGGTATCGCGCGACGGTGCACTTTGTAATGCTTGACATTCACTCCAACAAATGTTTACGAGGGCTGTGTGGAAGAATGAGAGTAGGCAAGTCAAGCATTGCTGTTGGATCGTAAACACGAAGAAGAAAAATGGTTATCTGTGTCTCTTATATCAAGATCCGCCTCGTTCTGCTCCATATAAAATATAACAGTTATAACCAATACGAGTGTTGCTGTTAGCGTCTGACACTTATTGGGTCACCATTTTTCGGACAAGACACATAAGAATACTACGAGTGGTCAGCGTGGACAAACAAACGCTTACTTGTTGCATCTGCGCAGTGATAGCTCTCATTCATAGAAATGTAAACAACTTAATCAGCTTCTTATGAACAAAGGAAGGTGGAGATATGAAATTCTTTTCAAAAGTAACAGAGAGGACACATTCCTTTCTTAACTTTATCTATATTTGCAGGTCATGACAGAGAGTAATAGCAAGCCCTATAACAGACAAATCTCTTAAAACATACACAATCACAGAAGAAAGGGAAAACGAAAAAAAAAGAGTAGACAAAAACTCAATCCAAATTTTAGCTAAGCAACTTAGATTTGCCTCAAACTATCAGTACCACCTGCACAACCAACAGGGACAAAAACAAGTGAATCAAAGTAGGTTTTCTCTAGGCACAGCGCATGTAAACAACGGCAGAAGTTTTTTTTATTGTATTCCGGCATTAGAAGCTGATACAGCTCCAGCTCCAACTGATTGTTTTTGTTTATTTGTTTTGTTGAGGAGGGAGGCGTTGAAGTGGGGGGGGGGCGGACTGTCGGGGGCCACGAGGTTGTCAGTTTTGTGACCTTCAGCCTTGTGTTTATTATATTATATCTTCTCG
This sequence comes from Pomacea canaliculata, assembly GCF_003073045.1. NCBI lineage: Eukaryota > Metazoa > Mollusca > Gastropoda > Architaenioglossa > Ampullariidae > Pomacea > Pomacea canaliculata. The sequence goes on from NC_037599.1 coordinate 12,178,000, forward strand.
ACTGAACGGATGTGACAGTGAATAGAATAAGGCCCTGAAAGGTTGTTTTGATTTTCGTGAGCCATTATGTTGTAGAACATGCATGTTGAGCTGCTACTATCCGCCGGTGCTTGCGGAAGCACTCGTCCGTAATAAATATGTCAGTGTTAAATTGTCTTAAATTGCGGCCTTTCAAATACTAGGGTACTCTAGAATGTGGGTAGCACCATACACAACGATTTACGATGGGCGACGTCTCCCCTTTCCTCATTGGTGGCTTGTGACTGGGGCTGCGAGGTCACACATTAGTGCAGGCTGACATCCCGGATTTGATTTCCTTCTGGGCTATGTTTATTTCAAACTGCATAAAGGATAATATTACTTCCAAGTACGGAATTTCGTCAAGAATGAACTTGTAAAAACGTGAACGTGACAGCCTTTCGCAGGGAAAACATCCGTTCTCATAGAAGGTGTGCGACGTGTGCTTTGACAACGCAAAAGTTTTTATATTGAGAGTTTTGTGATTGAGGAACTGTTTTGATTATTTCCACATTCTAAATAGAGAACTTAGTTTCCGTCCCCTGTGTACTAAGCACCCACTGAAAGAGAAAAGGAAGAGAAACAATTGGTCGTCTTTGTGTCTTTTGCAGCCCGTAGCTAGGTTGCAGGTGAGCAACGATATAATACCAGCCCCTGTGTAATATTTTTCTCACAGTTAATTTATGCAGTTACTGTTTACATTGTTGTTATTTACAGCTATGAATCACTTAACGGAGATACGTTCTGAAAAATGCTCGTTATGCACCTCTTAAAGTGTACTTACACAAATATACTTATCATTTGCAGGTGTTATATACTGTACATTTTTTATGTCATGCTTTTATCCGACTGCAGAATATTTGTACCTTATCTAATCACTTAATAATGACAATAATTTGTACAATAATTTGGACCTTGTCTAATCATTTAATAATCAACAAAATCATTGCCAGTGCTAGAAGGGTGGTGATAAGAAACAATCAGATTTACTCTCCATAATCCCGAATGTGTTTGAGGACTAAATTATCATTATAACACCAGCCGCTCTCTCTCTCTCACACACACACATTTCTCTTTTCCGGATAGTATTTTCTGCTTCTATATTTCTCTTTCCTGCTCTAGCATTAGTCCTTCCTGTGTGTATCTACTGTACTCTTCAAGAAAAAATAGTCATGTTACTTCCAAAACTTCTGAATGAATTTCCTTTTATCCGTGCTGTAAGAAACCAACTTTGAGAAATTAGATTCAATATATTTATGGGAAAAGATTTTTGTCTACCCTGACGAAGAAAAAAATTCACCGAAATTACAAAATAGTGAACTAAGACATTACAAATCGCATTCCTCTAAACCTCGAAGTAGGCACGTAGCTGATGAATTCCGCGAAAACGATTTACAGTGAATACGACTTCTGATAAAGGAACGAGCATTTTGACTTTAACTTACACAGCGACGACATGTGCAAACTGTTTGGTTGTGATGCACTTGAATACGTCGATGCTTATCTGGACTTAATCATACTCTCGCGAAACAACATGTCTTTGCGATACTTCTGAAAGTATCGGAGGGTAAATCACGTATGTTCCCCGTCAAGCACTCAGTGGCTGTGATATATCCTCGTGTTGTACATCAAAGTTACAGCTTTGTCAGAAAGGAGAGGAATTAAGTGTGATCAGTGCTTACTCGATCGCCATTCCGGGGCCGAGAGTTGCCGCTGGAGTTACGTTTTCTTGCATGGACTTAGCAGATAAGGCAGACGAGTAAAAAAAAAATGCTATATATTTCAGGGTAATTTAGATTTAGTCCTGTTTAAGAAACGCACATAGGCCTCTCTGGACCTGCAGGGTTTCGGAAGTGTCCCCTTGTTGAAGCGCTTGTTTCTTTACGTGGAGACAATTCGTCCTCACCGACCTGAGCACGGTGTTCACAAGTAACAGCTTAAAAATAAAGCCTACACCCATCTAGTAAAAGTTAACGCCCCTCTTTGTGTGGAGAAACACCATTATCCGTAGAATAGACCCGCAGGATTTTTACACAGAAATGCTTGCTACCTACTACTCTCAGCCGTACAAGCATCAGTTAGTAGCATTATGCTCGAAAAACAGTCTGATTTAACGGAGAAATGCTCTTGATATCCTGGGAGTGCCATAAATTCATCTGCCTTTTCTCTGGTGGGGTTGCCTGACAGTCGCACGTTTGACTCAGGATGACAGACCTTTCTAAACACGTCATTGTTACAATATCAGAGAGAAAGTCAGAGACAGAACCGCGAATTGGTTTGCATCTATTCCAGCGCCCACGCGCGTGAGTCAGTTGAGTGAAAATGTTCTGCGCCAAGGACGACTGAAAGTCAGAAGTATCCCTCACCTGAAGAAAATCGGTTGCCCTCACCCAACTACTCTTCCCTCCTTTGCCACCCCCATACAGAAATAACTTTCAGTTTCACGAGTAGCTTTTGTACTTTCGAATGTAAAGTAGATGTGTGTAAGACAGATTTTTTTGTGTACATTTATTTTTCGCACAAAACCATACCAATCCTCTTGTTATATATTTTATCCATTCATGATGTTATCTCTATGATTTTTAGTTAGTAGACAGAAGAATAGCCGTGCTTTGTGCAATAAACAGAATATTTTAATAATCAATAATAATATTAATGATAATAATAGGATTATGTAGCTCATTTTTCTACACGGAGGCGAACTCGATGTGCTTTACATGAGAGCAATAGGAATTGAGGCTGTGTGATAGAGACAGACATCATAATCAAGCGGAACATACGTTAACATGCACAGTTATAACGCAGAGACAGGAATATGAAGGAATATGATGGAGAAATGAACAGTCAGGGTAGGCCAGACTTTTCCAGTCTGATACGTGGGACAGTGTGAAAGTTTAAGACTTAAAATGTGATACTTTTAGGTGGAAAATGAAGATTCACACATGAGCGACAGTCCCACTTCAAAGACAGGTTGTATCCCACTGGCTTAGACCAAACCTCGTATGAAGTATGGCGCACTATCACATCTTTTAGTGCGTTCCAGAACCTTAAGAGGCGGGCACATGTATTTCCGACGGCAATAGAAAACGGAAATGAGTTTGGTCTAATTTGAGACGTTTGTTTGACTAGCCGATTTGAAGTTCAGAACAGCACGAGAATAACCCTGTCAGAGTCAAAATGTATATACTTGAACCTGATTCTGGTTTGTGATGCACCTGAGGCCACTTTGGCGCCATCTCGGTCCGCGGTGCGTTGGCATGGCCAAGTGCTGGAGAGATGCCCAGTCCCGAAAGGAAGACAGTCGCAAACTGTCTCTAAACATGTCAGGAAGCAATGAAGTGTTTCATTAATTATAATAAAAGTTTATTGGGGGGGGGGGACAAAGTCTGTATGTGCGTACTTCTTCTTGAATGTTTGTGTACGAGATCTGGTACGTGGTCCATTCCTCAAACAAATTTTGCGTTTAACGGCTAGCATCAAAACAATGATTAGATAACAATCATTTTAATAAACCTTTGCTCCTATTTATCCCACAAGGTGAAATGTCTCAGGAGTTACACCGCAGAATATGTCATCGTGGTACTTTGTTACTGTAACGAAACCCAGATATTGTTCATTTTTCTCTTATATCTGTGCAAGGAAATGTTGGAAACAGTGCCTCAGATACATTACTTTCTGTTAAATACGTTAACATGCGTGCGTCTTATATGATGTGCAAATGGGGCTTATAATCAGCTTACAATAAGCGGTCATTGGCGCTTGTGTTTAATGTTAATGTAGCTTCTTCATCTCCTGATGTATGACGTCAGCACAATACCGAGTCAACATAAACATATGAATGGTTGCTTCTATGCTCATCGGTATTGAGCAACGGGTTTTCCCAAGATTATGTGAATGGCAAGCAATCGCGAATATATCGGTCAAGAACCCTTTCATCCGCAGAGCCTTATGTTGACGTAGGGCGTTATGGTGGCCCTCAAGAAGGAAGGAAGGAAGAAAGAAAGAAAGAAAGAAAGAAAGAAAGAAAGAAAAAGAGAAGGAAAAGCACGAGACATAACTGTTTATTTACATGATATTACAGCATAAATTGTTTTATTTTTATGTGTCTGTAAATATGTAGAGATAAATTTATATTACGGGATGTGTGTATGATGCCTCCAGTCAGTAAGACTTCATGTTTAAACCACTGCAGCTGAACCGAAAGAGAATGTTTGTGCCTGTCTTTATAGTTTAGTGTTATATAATTATATTCTCTTCAAAGAGTGTTTTCATACTGTATTCGCATTTTTGTTTATAATGACCTACTGAAAAACAAACCTTGTGCAAGGGGTCTTGCGTAAGTTAGTATGTTCTGTTGTTAGAGGTACAACTATTTAAAACCGCATTCGAGCCGTTCTACCAGCTTTGAGCAGCTTGCCATCTATAAACAATGTACTTGGCTCAAGTATTAAGTAAGATGCACATTCCTGAGGATATTCTAGGGGAGTTTACAGTTCTGGAAGAATGCGAATGTCTTCTTCCTTGCATTCTTTTATCGCCTTTCGTTTCTTGCCTCTCTTTCTCGTTGGAACTAGTCATGACAAACGTCAATGTACGAGAACATCCTCCCGTCTGGCAACCCAAAACGCCCACAACCGAAGGTTATTTCTGGCTGCCTCCAGTACCGAGACTGTATGTAAATAATTTGTACAATACACTTCCGCATGTTTCCATTGCCTAGCACCTTTTCTGAATTCTTCCTTTCGATCCTTAAAGAGGAACGCCTGTTAGATTCCACAGAAAGCAGGCTTATCGTGCCTTGTAAACAAAGGAGTGCAGAGAATGAAGAGGGAGACGTATTTATAGAGACTGTGCCCTTGCAGCATCAACCTTGGTGTACTTGGGATGTGAGTACATGTATAAGAACACTCTCGCATTGTAGTCACCCCACCCACATTATTTCCTGAACCCATAAGCATTCTCCTCCATTTGTGTGAATCTGCCACTGACCTCTAGAAAAATATCGCCAGAGAGGAGCCTAATATTGAGAAATACAGAAAAGCATAAATACTAAAGGGGATGGCAAACGAGAAAGAACAGGACAGAAAGAAACAGAGAAATAAATGAAAAGGGCGAAAAAAAGACGCATTAAAAGATCACTGGAAAAAAATAGACGGATATAGGGGAGAAAATATTATCGGGAAGAATTGGAAGAAACAGATCAATAAAACATAAAGCTCGGTTGCACAAACTTTCACTAACTCTTTTGAAGGGAATAAGTTTACAAGACAGTAAATCTTTTCAGTGGCAATAAAAAGAACAAATAAAAATATTGTTACCTAAAAGAGTATGCAAAAGTTTAAGGACAGGTGACGGTCGCACAGCACTGAGATGTGCGTTGCGCCTCGCCCTGCAGTAAAAGATGAGCCAAAGAGAGCAAACTACACGCTTCGTCGCCTTCAAAGACCAGTGACACGTGACACGTGACGCTTCATCAAAGAGCACATCAGGCGCGCATGTACCGAACAAAGTACAAGCATATATAACGTGCCTGAGTCGCGCTGGTTCATCTGAAAAGCCAGCTTCACACGTCATCAGCGTTGAAAGTGCGAGAGTAATCACGTAGACGTTCGAGCGGACAGCTCTCCCATGGAGGGCGTGCAAAGTAACACGACCACCGAGAAGGGTCACCGGGGTCACCGCGCGCTGGCGCTCACGATCTCGTCGTAGGCCTTTGCTCTCTACCCGCGGGTTAATTAAACACGTAGAGTTACGTCACAGGTAAAGCGTCACAGGTTACGGGCTGACTGAGATGTGGCTTCCTTTTCTAGAGATTCATTGGCAACACTGGAACGATTCTGCCACACTGAAATATAGTCTTTAACATTCTTGTTTTGCGTACCACCCTTGAGCTGCAGTCTGTCTTTCAGTCAACTGTTAAGATTCTATCACGCGATTGAGGTGTTGTGAGACAAACCTGCCCGACGAAGTGTTACGGGATTAAACACATAGCGACAGTGAAATCAGTAAATATTTAGAACCATTCTTCACCTCACCTCACGTGCTGGAGCTGCGCTGTATAAAGTTCTCCATGCTGGGCGGCGTCCTGGTAAGCTGGCCTGATTGTCAACACCGGGCCCCACCCTGAAGACCTCTGTGGCAACAGCCTTTTGAGTACTGGCGACCGTGCGTGTATGCAACATGCATAGTGTCTGCACACAAGAGTCAAGCCACACCGAATAACAGAAAGTCGAGGCCTTTTGATTACAAAGCTAGGGTTTCGCTTACACTCGGTGGTCATGCTTGACGTGGTTCAGCAATTTTATCTCTATGCTATGCATTCATTGGAATAGAAGGATGAAAGATTACTTCTTGTTGATAAATGTTATCTCCGTGGGAGCACGCACCCCCGCCTGAGACATAAATGTCACGCACCATGCATAGCAACATAGCGAATAACACATTATGCATACGTGTGACATATACTTGCAAAGTAGACACGTCACGTACATGCTTGCACGTTCAAGTACACAGTCAAGCGCTGGAATACTCCGCAAACAAGATTACACATTTGCGCAGAGATGCAAAACACATCTTCTTGACCTAAACGTCCTAAAGACAATACGTGTGCGTGTTGGCACTAAGTCCAAAATACGTGTACAAAGGAATACACACACGAACAAATTGTATGCTTGTTCGCATGTGTGTGAGAGTGTGTGCATATATCGTTGGAAAGTTATTCTTCGTGAAAAACGAAGCTGGTACTTTCCGTACCATGTCCGGGACACATGAATTTAGAATAGTAAACCCTATTCTTTTTCAGTTAGCATCGAGATTTGAATCTTTTTCTTTTTTTCGGAACATCAGTTTTTCCCCGTTGTTATCTATTTACTTAACGTAAAAAGAGTATATTCTTCTTTTTGTTGTCAGTTCTGATGATCGCAAAAGTTAATATTAACGACCGTCTCGGAAATAGAGTCAAATAAGCCTTCATAATCAGTCCTTTGTGCCTGGCACCAGTGCACAGAGGCATGTAGGTCGAGTACATTTTCCTAAGCAATAAAATGCAAAAATTAACGAATTTCATTTATTCGTATGAAATGCAATGCCTATAAATTTCCTGAAGAAATTGAGGGCATGACGATAAAAAATAATGCAACTGATTTCCATAGACACCAATTTAGGTAAAGTTTGATAAAGCGTGAAGCCTTGTCTACTATTTATAAACAAAGTACGAGATACAAACAAGACTTTCTTTCTTCAAGACAATTTTTCAAAATGAAATACGAACCCGAGCAACCGTAATTCTATCTTTAGGTGTGTTGCAGTCTTTGCCACATGCTAGATCCACGAAACTCGATTCCTTTTTGTCACGGTATCTCGGCGCCATCAAGTCCAGCAACTACGGAATTTCCACCTAATGTCTAAGGTGCGCCCGGCATCCCCTACTTTTTGGATACAGGAAGATCTTGCCCTCATCAGTTTATTAATGTCTGCTAAAATCCTGCCCAGTTCACAGAGATGTTAAAATGGGCAACGGTTTAAAAAAACACCACTCTACAAAAACTGCATTTGCTACACAGTCAAGATGGAAAAGGTCTAAATCACCGAACATGAAACTCTCTTATCAAGATATAATATTAGTGCTGCTTTAACTATCGCCGTAAATGATCATCTCAACATTCTTTACCCAACATTTAGAATATAGAAGATTCAAAAAAGTTCTTTCATCGATGCTGCCTTTATCACTTTCAACCAAACACCGTTCCTATTTTAGCATCAAAACTTTCGAAACTTGGTATTGCCATTGAAGTATTATTCATTCTTGAGATTTCTGTGACAGTTCATGGACACTTTTTACATTTTGAGCAAAGAACTGTTAAAGAAATGTTTGACTGCGTTAACTTCAAGCTTTATATTACCAGCAAAATTGTAAGAGGCCTGCACACACACACATAAATCGTGAAATTTTATGTATTCGTATATTTTAAATAGAAAGTAGGGCAGATTTTTTTTTTGCTGAATTATTTTATTCTGACCTTACTGACCTGTTTAGCTGTTTCCTTGTCTTTGCGTCCTTCTGTTCGTCCATTTAAGGTGTCACCGCGGCCTCCTGCGATAACACTAGACTCACAGTGCCCATATTTGGATGGAGAAGGAGCTGTGTTACTCATACTCAATCAGCCAGAGGGATTCTTATGCAAGATTAGATACGGCTCTTACTAAGCACTATAGCATTGCGTTAGGTAATTAAACTGCACACACACACTTCGTGTTCTGTCCATTTCACCCTCTCTGTCCCTCTTGGTGTGCTTGTGTATCCTCAGGGTTGTCCATGGGACATATTTTTCTATCCCGTCCCATCCCGTCCCATGGCAATTTATGCCTGTCCCATCCCGTCCCATCCCACGGGATGTTTCCCATGGGATTCCCATGGTATTAACAATCCTATGGACAACACTGAAAACCACTTTTCGGCTTTTGTTCTATAATTCCTGCTACTTCACATACAATAGATGATTCAGAGGAAAGATTTAAATCCTTGATGAATGAAATAACAGTAAATTTATTTTGCAATATCAAGTATCGACTACCATGGGAAATACAAGTGTGTGCTGTCCCGTCCCATCCCGTCCCATGGGACGTTTCCCATGGGATTCCCATGGGATTCCCATTCCTATGGACAACACTGTGTATCCTGATACAACAGAAGGGAAAATACAAGACAAATAAAATCGTTCGTTCGAGAGAGTCGTTCAAACTGTGACTCACAGAGAAGGTAGGTACTACTTACATAAGAAGACAGCAACCGCAGACACCACACTTCATTATCAGGGTGACGTAGTCAGGTGCGCGATGACGCTCTTACCCTACAGAGGATGAGTGTGAGTAATGGTCCAAGTATTTATGCTTGCTGAGGTACAAGTCCTCTCCCATTGTTTAGAACATCACATTCACTAGCAACAGGCACGGATTCTTTCAGAATATGTACAGTATGCTGGTTGTTTTGCAGTAATCAAATTATTTTCATTGACAGTTTTATTTGTAGAGTGGATTAACTGAGTAAGTAAAGTTCTGAGGCTTCTTTTTTACTTTTTGTTCTTGCATTATGTGTGCATCTTTGTTGCCTGAATGGAGGAGTAATAATCGTCTGTTAAGCCATTATGTAATTTGAGTGTATCCTTTGGATTCGAAGAATAAGAGCAACAAGAAATATTTTGTGACAATAGCAAACGCCTATAAATATTGTACTACATTTAATAAGGGTATCTTATATATATATATTGGGGTGGTGGTGTGAAGAAAGAGAAGGAAAAAACAGATCGTTGATCGTTGAGCCGACTAAAACTGCGAGCTTGCTGATCGTGTATCATTACTTCTAATAGTAACAACGAAAGGAAGTTTAACTTTTTTGTCTCTTGCAAGTCTTTATTTTTGCTTCAAGGATAGTCATTAAATAATAAGAGTTTAAATGGTTATTATGTACACCTTAAACTGTAAATCTTTACGAAAAGATTCAAAACAAAAGGATTTGCTTTTCTTTCTACAGTCTAGAAAGCCACCTCGGTTAGTAAGCGATGATGAAGAAATGTACAATTTTGTACCAACGTCAGTTGTGTCGGTACTCTCAGACATTTATATCACTCACTATTTGTTTTGTGGTCGTAAAGTTCTAGAATTGATATGAATCTCATTTCTTCCCCTCGTGGTTTTGACCCGATATTATTTCTCTCTCTCTCTTCTTTCTGTCCATCCATATCCTGACTGCAATACCCCTGACTGGTTCACTCTGCCGGCAAGTATTTTTAGGTTTGATGAAAACGTCAGACTTCTTGTTCCAGTACAGTAGTAGTAGAACCTGTATCAGCGTGTCTGTCTGCTAGGCTGAATTGCTTTCAAATCCTTCTATCGGTTTAGAAAAAAGCATAAAAAGAAACAGTTTAATGGGCCGGGCAAAAGCATTGTCAAAGAAGTTGATGAAAATGCTCTAAATTTACTTTTGGCCTTGCGAAAATTGAAATCTGTTTTATGACTGCCCCTTAAATATTTGTTGGTTTCAAGAACAAAACAAAACAGAAAAATCCCTAGTGATGGTCCGAGATACTTGCTTCATGGGCCGTACATGATGAAACGGGGCTCATACCCAGTTCTCTTATTTAGTTGACGACAATAGTCTTTGCATCCAGTAGCTCCTTCCTGCACATCGTGCGAACCTAAAACTGAGGTGTAGATCAGAAAGACTTCCTTTAGCAATCTTGTGAATAAGCAAGAGTGACCGACAATTTATATCGTCTTTGTGACAACATAGTGCAGTATGGTGAGCTCGGGATGTGAGCATCAATCATCCATCAACAATAAAGTCTCTCCTTCTAAATAAAGCAGGATCATGTTTTTCGGGACCGCAAAGTCTGTTTAGTATAGACTGTCGGTTATTAGCAGCTTTTGATTAAAGCAAGGACCACGCGCTCGATCTTAGAGGTGTTACTCGGGGACCCTCGTGCCTAAGTGCTCATTTTTCACAATAACTGTGTGTTCATGCTCATCTCTTTACCCACGGAGAGAAAACTGCACAAACGATGACAGATGTACATACCCTCACCATCTCTACCATCATCAAATGTTAAATAAAACTGTGTTATGAAATCTTGGCGTTTTAGTATGAGACAATAATACTTGCACAATTTGTCTTTTCCCAGATCCGTTTTCTTCATCATGCTTTTGCGACTCTGACATGTTTGACTGGCTTGCGCTGAATTCCAGAAAACATTAAGATATAGTGAAAGAGCGAGAAATTTGTTGGCCTCTCTACACATGTGTTGAAATAATACGGTAATAGCAGGGAACATCGCTTTAACTTTCTATGTAAAACATGTTCTTTCACTTGCGCACACTCACTCGCGATGGCATGCAAGATAACGAAAGGCTTACTTGGGCTAAATTACCGTGTACGGTGTTTTGAAGAAGAACTGTGAGAGGCTTGCAAACAGAAGGTGGCCAATAAAAGAAAATATGGGGCACGCACAGTGTGATGAAAGGCTCAATATCAAAGCAAAATACAAAATGAAATTCTAGAAAGCCATAGGCTCACTGTCGTGACTTGACGGAGAAAAGAATGAACTAGAACACAGTTCTTACATGTCTATTAATACATCCTCTATGTGTGCGCGCGCGCGTGTGCGAGTGAGTGAGTGACAGGCAGACTATGAGTCAAATGTAGGTGTATAATGCGGCAAGCAGTATGAATCAGGTAGGCATGCGGGTTCACAAACTGGTGAGATAGGTGTATGTCGTCAATATGAACGCTCACCTCATCGCGATAAATTGTAACCAACTGGTATATGCTGTGTGCCTCGCTGATTTGTTGTCTTTTTCTTGTGATTAATCTTGTATTCGTCTGTAACCTGTACCATGTATGCAATCTGTCCTATGTCTGCAATCTGTATCTTGTCTGTAATCGGTATCATATCTATAGTCAAACGCAGCAGTCGCTCCTTAGATACTCATACACTCTTGCTTATGCTCTTTGTCCTTTTTAGTGCGATTCTTTCACGCATAAAAATCTTACACAAGATCTGACATGCTCAGCACAAAACTTTTCCCCTTTCCACTGTTGAAATGCAGGAAACAATAAAATACTGAGGAGTGAAATTCACATTTTTATTTACGGTTCTGTACATATAAGGCAGGCGTTGTACATTTTTAAATTGCACCACTTTAACAATCGCTTTGAAAGCGTATTTGCTTGGTTTCATAAGGTTTTTCAGAAAAAATGGATGTTTCAGAGAGATGATTAGACATTCGACATTCCAATCAAAACAGATGCTCAGAATGTTTTAATTAATGACACGCTATCCGAAGTTCCATTCAGACATGGGATGAAAGAGTAAAGATAATGCAATGACTCCATTGGTGTCATGCTGACTAGTGATTGTTTCAAACTGATATCATCGTCAATCTCGTAATCATTATATCATATCCCGTACTACTCGCTCACCGACCTAGTATATTTACATCGCCTGCAAAACAGTTGCTGATTATGCAAGGAAGATAGTGGAAAACGTGACAGTTTATGTACATAGAGAGCTTGTTACTAGCTGAGAGACTGCCGATACATGGTAGCATCTGGTAGAAACAATTCTACCTACTTTCGAAATCACAGCCGTATATACCGGCCATGCATACAGTTGTTGCTGTTACTTACAGCCAAGTGTTTAACAACAATCACCAGGGACTTGTTTTCAGTCGCAGTCACAAACTTGAACAGTCGCTGAGACTGCCTGGTGCAGTTTATCTGACGCCGCGGGAACGTGTGAGTGTCACAGCACCGCTCTACAGCGCTGTGACGTCTCTCGTTCTCGTGGCACGTCATGCCGAGCTGGAAAAGCACAATCTAGGTGCGGTCCAAACGGGACGTCGGATCCAGTCAACTCTCCTCACACCTGCGTGTGAACTCACTCGTGGATCGGAAGCCGCCATCCTGCAGATGACGCTGAGGTAGGTCAAGAAATTGTCTGGACGTTTGCCTCTTTGCGCTCAGACAGTTGTGTGGAGCGTGCTTCATACAGCTTCCCCGAACAGCTGCATGACCTGGCTGTGTAGCCTGACTTCAAACTCTGGCTTGACGACCTGAAGAACGTCACCGTCACAGTTGATATAGTACTTATCCTTCAGGGTCACTTCCACCGTTATTGGAGATCACTGCAGCACGGGGGAAGCGCACTTTGTAGCCTTGTGTTCGAATTTCTTTTACGAAATCGTAGTCAAACTGAAATCATAAAAAAAACACAAATTAGAACATACTCCAATTTAATTAATTGTCAAGGAAAAAGTTATTTAATTGAAAATATCCACAGAAAATCAACAAGAATAGCAACTTCTTTATCGCATGATGCATTTAGCTATTTTTTCGTAAGGGGGTTTCCTATTTGAATTTCTTTTAAATTTATTATTGCATAGAATAGTGTCTTCTAATGTGGCCGCGAAAAACAAAATTTCATCAAAACTTACGCATCCTGCCGTGCCGTCCTGTAGCTTTGAAAGCTGCTGTACATGCTTTCCCAGGTTGCATTTACTGGTCGTGTAAGCGGACAGGACGAGGTCTCCAAACTTTGGAACTAGTTTATCCCCCCGTTCGGCCTTGGAGATGACGTAGGTGTCAACACTATACATAGTATCGGAGATCTTCTTCGTTTCTCCGGAATCGTTGTCCACATACTCCACATCGATTTCAAAGGTACGACGGTTGAGTACGTTAGTAATAGGAACCACTGTAGACAGCACAGATCAAAGATGCCGTGAGATATATCTTGGGCACAGTGACAAATTTGAAAGAAACAATTCAAAACAAATTTCTGAAATATCTACTGAACGGACTTCAGCTTTAAAAAAAAAATATTTGAAATGGAAAACATCGATCTTTTCCTGTGATACTTTTCTAGTCTCAAATATTCGGTTATGGATGACGATATTAATCATGAACATTAAATGTAAGGTCCAAAACTTACCATTGTATCGGCTCTGGCCCATCCAGCGAAACTTCTCACAGTCGTACATCATATCGCCTTGCAGCCCAAAGCCCAGAACGAGGCCGGCGTAAGCAGACAGCTTGCCCCCTTGATGCACGCTGACGGCATTTGACGGAGTCGTGTTGCCCAGCACTATATGCAGCGCTGCTGTAATGACGTCACGTGTGCCATGCAGGTACTGAGCCACGCAGTCGCCGGTGCCTGCAGGGATGATGCCCACAGGAATTGTGGAAGGGACGATGCGGGCGTCGGGATCGTGAACGTTCACTCCGTGATCTTTCTGCGTGCGCACAATGAGGGCGTTCATCACTTCACAGTAGATTCCATCACCACCCACTGTGATGATCCTACAGAACCCACAAGAATTAAATCATCATTTATTGTGTTCTCTCTGCTGCTTTATTTTACTTTGAGGTACGTCGTAACGAGAAACAAATGCAATATCTTTCTTTAATTTTAAAGAATAGCTAAAGATCAGTGAGACGACTTTCCCCGATAGATGTCTTGAATCTAGTTGCGAAACAGCTGACTTCTTATAAAAGTTATTTGGATGACTAGGGTTTATTTAACATGTTCTGTTAGCCAAAACAACAACAACAACAACAACAACAACAACAACAACAACAACAACAACAACAAATAAACAAACTTACCCGTCGACGCCCTTCAAATCCAGTTTGTCCAGTAAATCGTAAGCTTGTTTAGGAGCCTTGGTAACTGTAGACACAAACAATAACAACGGTCAATATTTCATCCATTTTGGATACACGCAATTAAAGAAACTTTACACTTTTAATTCGAATGTATCTTAGACCCTCTCCAGAACTTTCATGTATGTGTCTCAGTCTGCCTTCGTGACTTGAGTGGAGTGCTTTTAACGTTAATGTATCTTATGGAATTCCCCTAAATTGCTCTGCTTAAGATTTACTCGCCTTTATCTCAATATGCATGCGGTTTTGTGCTCGTCTGTCGATTTTATTTTCCTCTTCCAACAATTTAAAATTTTAATGTATTACCCTTCCACCCCACATTCCGTTCTTCTTATATTGTATTTCTGTCTAGGTTCAAAGTACTATGACCCTTCGCCACAATGGGTGAGTAACTTACCATAGACTGTAGTCTCGATGTTACAGAGGCGAAAGATGGGTTTAATCTTTTTGTTGAAAACTTTTTCGGCCTGCTTCTTGCCGCTGTTGGGATTAACGATAACCACCAGTCGCTTGGGGCGGTCCGTCGCTACAACAAACAGAAACAAACACAAGATATTGTAGTGACACGTCACACCAAGCAGGGTAGAATGGGTAGCAACCCGAGGCCCGCGACGCACGCGTGCGCAGCGACGAAGCTAAGGAGTTCGATTGACTTCTGGACACTCGGGTGGCAGTGGGGCGAGGGGGTTGGGGACACACAACAGAGAGAAAGAACGTAACCTGCTAAAGAATGTGACCGACAGGCACGCTGATTAACAACGCGTGCATTGTGTGCGTTACAATATCCTCCACCGTCTTCTCGGGGGAAGCCGCCGCGTCACGTCTTGAAAAGAATCTCCCCTCCTCCCACGTTCCCTTTCTAAGTGTTATTTTGCGCGCCTTCCGTTCCGCCCACTTTTATGTACAACTGCTTCGATCTGTTATGACGCCCTGTTGCGCCGCAATGGATGTTTTGTTTAATAAACAAAGCACACGGTTACCAGACTGTTTATGAGTTGTCTTTAGAAAAGTGCACTGACATGTATCTATAGCTTCAACGTCTATCGATCTGCTACATGGGGGAAAAAATCGAGCATGAAAATTACTGAACTTTTCCATTCTTCTCTCAAGATAGACATGATATGAGGTTAAATGTTCTTCAGTTAGTAGGCTTTCGACAATAGCGAATGTATGTACTTAGCTAACATGAGCTGGTAGCTTTTCAACCGATCTCTAACCTCCTAAACTTTGTCCGGGTCGCAACAGCCCCATTCTTTACGCGCCAGTAGACACAAATTATTCAACTGACCGCTATACATTTTGAGTTTTTATAATGAAATGGTGTTCCAGCCGGAACTATGGCGAAGGACGTTCTTGGATATTTGATGTCAACTTCGGTGAGATATTTTTCTCTATTCAGGTTGACAGTTTGTTGTCCCTGACTCAGTGCACTGGTAAATAAAACTTGTTTCCCTGGGAAGTTCTGCTATTCCTAACATCACATACAGTACAAGCTCACATTGTAGCGTAAACATCAATGTTTAGTGACGGACAACCATTTTTTTTCTTCACTGTAAGGAAGAAGAATGAGAAATAACAGATTTGATTTCAATCTTACCTCTCAGTTCGTCCTTTAGAGCATCCACCAAAGTCTGACAGGTAGCTCGGTCAGACGAAAGGGTCAGAACTTGAGGCAAAGCCGTCTGTTGACCACTGCTATGACGTAGTGGACCACCACAGAATGCTGGCTGCAGCCATCGTCTTTATTGTAGAGGCTTTTATCGTCCACAGCCAGCAAGTAACTGTACGGAACATCAACTGAAAAGAAAATGACACATAAATTAGTATTGCCTTATGGTTTCTGTTAAGGACTAGCAGTACTTTTGTTGTCATGGTTTGCTACTTCGATAAAGACTAAGCTGTACTTAGACTTTCACAGGCTACAGATTTTCTATTAGACCAAACAGTTGCACTTTTCAGGCAAATTTAATCCTTAGAAGTTACAAGACAGAAAACATTCAGCATAAGGCTGAACGATATGAAACGCTTGTAGCGTAGCGGAGCTCCTCGAGCTACATACTTATTCAAGTTCACTTTGCTATATAGCCTGTATACCACAGGAATGAAAGCCAATACACCTGGAGCAACGACAGGTATGATACGCAGTAAACATTACCTCCTGGCTTTTCACTATTTCAAAATAAACCCTCTTTTTCCAAAAGTCGTGAGCGCTGCGGGCAAGAGTGTTCAGCTACAGGGTCAAGATTTCATTAGTCTTGCTTCCGTGTGGATAATAATTAATGAGGATCCACTCCTAGATGTTGAGACGCGCTCTTTCTGCTCGATTACAAGATACAAGGCAGACGAAAATAGCTGCATCACGACTCAGCGCGAGTAAACGGGGAGCGAGCGGCGAGTGGCTCTCTCTCTCTACGTTGTACTCTATCACAAGGCAGTTAACGTGTTTATGGAAGACAGCCGTGGTGTCACGTGGAAGTAGGGAGGGGAGTCAGTGTGTCCCCCGCGTTACGTGAAACCCTGCCGGGCCTTTCGTCATGAGACCTTTAAGTGGCACGTTCAGCCACGACAAGATGTATCTCTGGTGCATCGCGATGTTAGCGACAGATGCTGTATCTAGATTATGCTGCATCACACGGCACGCGGGCGCTAAAACGGTCTGGGAGAGAACCCAAATAGACACTGTCCATAAAGTGTGCTATCTTTTTCTCTCTTTTTTTTAAAGCAGGTAATATCTAGCAGTACACCTGTAAACCCACCCACCCCACCCATCTCAAGTATCTGTTTCTTGTGGGAGGGATTGTCGGGTGGGTGCTAAATATGGCCGAGTTCATCATTCTTTGCGTGTCGACCCACGCTGTCATCATTAGAAGGTCAGAGTATCTTATCAACACGTGGGGCATTCCCGCACCAAGTACTCGACCCAGGACAGGTACTGGGAAAACTTTTGCACCTGCATGATGCAACTTGCCCGTGAGCATTCAGGAGGGGAAAGAGACGGGGGAATGATACTATCCTCCGATAATAAAAGTTGGTAGAAGCAGACTGACTTGTAGAATGGACAGCAGCGTCCGGCTTCATTATTTTCGTTTATGTAAACTGCATCGCTTTATTTATGAGGCAGTCCATCAAGTACATTGAAGGGTCGATTTTTCCCTATGTTTTTACCAGAAGCGTTGTTTGCTTCAGTATTAATTACTTAATTAAAATGGAAATATTAGGACTGTATAATTACTCACATAGCCGAGCATAGCATTATCATAGGACAGGTAAATTAATAAAAATATAAATACTCACCTAAAACTTGTTTCCCAGAGCTTTTGTGGTAGAGAAAACTGACAGAACTGGGGTGTATGGACACCTCACATGCCCGTTTGGAATCAGTTGTAAAGATTAAAGCCATTGTACTAGATTCCGTTACTGAGGTATGGGGATCTGCGACACTTGAACAGAAGTGAGACCGAACGTTGGGATCGATATTGAAAGGTAGGCGGTCTGGCACAGGAGGCTGTCTGCTAGCTGTTTCTTATGGAATCTGGTTTTGCAGATCCCTCAGGCAGGTATATTTATACATGTTAGTATCTGCGTGACCCATATAGTCAGCCAATGGCCTAAACGGACTGAAAAGGAAATGTGATGGCGTCATAGGACAAGGCCCACCCCTAGCTCCCGCCCCTCTATCCCGTGCGAACCGCAGGCGGCTGTTCGAGTCTCGCAGGCAGCTCGAGCGTGGTTACCCGCCACTCGACTTCGTCACGAAGCGCGCTGCGCCTCACCTTGTCCCTCCAGTCCTCCCAGTTAGGCCAGTTCCAGGCGCGCCTGTGGCCCCCGCTCCGAGTTCATCATTGGGGTTTCAGCGATTGTGCGGAGTGAGTCTGCGCCATTCCAAAACAATATACTTTCCATAACTGGATGCAGTGAGAAGTATGCCGACCGGAACCGACTCGGAATTTACTTGGGATAGGTACGATGTGAAAACCTTGCGTGAAGGAAGCCCTAAGTGGAAACATAAACACACCTAAAAGACAAATAAGGCGCAAGCGTATCCGACCCGGTGATATCTATTTATACAGCGTGCACGCCCAGTGCATACTGGGCGCTTGACCCGCCTGGCGTGGGGAGAAAAAAAAATCAAGTGGTTCGAGGAATATAGCTTTCCTTCAACTTAATCATTTCCTTTATCATTTGTGAATCCGCAAATGCAAGCTATTATTTTCGAAGTATGAGTGGGGTTTGGTTTGTGGAACTATACAAAAGATAGGCGGGAACGCTTTGATGAGTAAAAAGATGCGCAGGCAGACGAACGAAGTACAAACGCATACGCCCACAGGAGAGGGATGGAGAGAGAGAAAGTCGAGAGCAAGAGACAGGTCGTGCTTTCTGAAGGGGAGAGTGACGACACGAGTGTGGACACAGCATGCATGACCCGCTCTCATAATTTCCCACGTTAAGGCAAGCCTCTTGATGGGGGTATAGAAGGTCAGACTGAAGACCGTGCGCCAGGTACGCGGAAGTGACCCGCTGCCGTAGACGGCACGAGGCGTTGCGACCCAACTTACGTCGGCCGGACGCACTTCAGCACCTCGTCGGAGGTGGACAGCGATTAGCCCTGAGAAGCCGCTGACATTTGAAGTCAGCTCACCTGAGCAAACTGTTGGCCGACTGCTTCGCTTGTCAATGTTGGTTTTAGTTTGACGGAAGCAATGCACCTCCCTTTGCGTGAGATCTCCGTTTTGTATGCTGGGTCCCAACGATTCCAACCACAGTAACAATCACTCAGAACCATAATCACACACACACACTCTTATTGCACCATGGAAGACAGATGACATAGAAAGGGCACAAGCTTGTGACGGCGTTTTGATTTTAAGTTCACCCATAGGAATATGACACCGTGGGATAGGCCTGCCTCTCGATGCAGATTCGTGAATGCGTTTTTATGAAATAACATGGGAGACCAGTAAGGAAAGGGGGTAAAAATCCTGCATGATGCCTGTTCCTATAGATAGAAATGTGAACGCTATACCTTTTGCTTCTTACTTGAAAGACGTCAAACCCCTTTTTTTTTATTGCAGAGCAGATCACACCCTTCACTTCTTTTTGTTCTTTAGCACCATAAATCGGCATTTGTTGAGTAGTATGTGCAGACTATGTCAAAAAGGAGAAAGTTGAAGAAAGTTTATTCGAAGCGAATAGTTTTGTTTTCCTAAAGATTGTTTTTAAGATTTTAAAATGTTTTGAAATATCTTCTTATACACTACCCCCTTTCCCGTAAAAAAAATCCCATAAAATAACGCATCCTGCCATTTTTAACCGCAGCGCAGTCCCCACACCTCTCCCATCACCCCTTCCGTCCCCAATACACGCAAATCGTGAGTTCCACTTGTTTTGAAGGCCCACAAAATCATACAAAAGATCACAGTCTTCCGGATCCGAAACTACGCTGTTTACCAGAACTGCTGGCTGTAAAATTTGCATCGCATTCAATTTTTTTTATCAGCCAGTCCATGTTTTCTTTGCATTTTTCCCCCCCCCTTGCTGTCCTTGTCAAATGGCGAAGCGACCTCGCGACCTTAATATTTTTCCCCTTTGATGTTAAAAGTGACCATGAGCCCCTCTCCGCCGGAAATATTAGTAGCATAATGGTAGAATGACCTCTTTCATTCACTGTGCTTTTATCCGATAAGCAACATGACAAATCATGCTGCTTGTATGATATTGCGTCAGTTTTTTCAGGTATATCTTTTAAGCGAAGTTTCACAGAAGATGTGTTTGAGTCCCCAAAACACAGTGTGGAAGACTAAAAGTTACAATGCGTGCGTGCGTGAGCGAAAGGACGGGTTACAACCAGCGGGTACTCACTCCTTGGGTGAGTCTGTGAATGAAAGAGTCAAATACGCGAGGACACATAAAGCAGGCAGTTCGTGCATCTCTGTGAGTGTATGTCAAAGAAACTACACCCCACCCCACCCTTTTCGCAGTGTCCACACACGCGCATTCGCACACACATTCACTACTCTCGTTCTCTCTTTGCCGAAGGTATGGGGAAAATGACTGATCCACGTGGCACAGACTGACGTGCCCTATCATGTGACACGGGATTCTCCGCTTCGCGGAACAGTCCTAACAGGCCACGTCCATTGCTCGAGTATCAGAGCGTGACGGCATGACCTCAGCACTAGTTCAGTCCCACCACAGTAACGGCTCCTAACTTCAAACTTCTACATAGTCTTACGTCATTCTTGCGTAACAACCTGCAACAGCCTTTTGCTTCGTCAAACTCTTACTATTCCCAATCTTTTCAAGAGTTCTCTTTACAATGACACAGCAACTAATGCGGTCTAGGACATTTCTGTGTTACCACCGCGGATTCTATAGTGATGGCAGCAAAGGTAAGGAAGGTAGGAGATCTCCCTTGGTAAGGGCGTGGGCTGTCAAGTCTTTTACGACTTATTATCCGAGAGTGTTTAATCTTCTGTTTTTGTTACGTGAGGGAATGATTTAAATGAAATAAGCTGCAGACACGCTGACTGCAGTCTATTATCCGTGTGATGAAACGACTCAGTCGGTCAGTGTTACCTTCCGTTCAAGCAGCGAGAAAGACAGCGTGATGTATCCCAGATGTTACGACAAGTAGATTTTGTATTCCGCCTAGAAACGTGGAGTATTTATGTTACCCCCACGTTGTGAGAACAGACACAAGCTATACAGTCTCACTTATAGTCTTTAGCAGAGAATAGCCTTATACGAATCTTTCACAAAAAGGTTCCAATGGTGATGGATGTTTTTGACGAAGAAGGGTACCCGTCCACTTTGCTTTGATTGCTTTATTGATTAAACGCACTACAAATATATCTTTGACAGATAATTGTCCATGCATCCAACCAGTCTGAACTTTTCTCTTCGACAGTATATATATATTAACATAGCACTGCGCGACGAACAAATCTGCTGTGCCTTGACCAGCGTAAGCTAACTTGCTGTATACCCGAAGCTTTCTTCTTTTCCTTTTTGCTTCTTCTTCTTTACCGTTTCTATGACTCCACGACAAAGTGTACTCCCGTATAATATTTTTACGCCTTATTTTTGTTTATTTACTCTGGATTATTTTATGTATTTCTAAATTATTTATGGATTCTTATTTGTCATGTCCTGTCAAGGAATGATTCTCATAATACCGCTGTAAAGTCATCATAAACATCATTCAAAGCTCATAAAAGCTATTCTGTAAAGAATTATCATATCTGAAGTAGAGATCATATGATAGGGGTACGTGCCGATGCAGTGGAGGGTAGGCCAGCCTTTTTTTTTTTAATCGGACTTTAAGAACAGCTGCACCCATGTGTGTAAAGCTGTGCTTGAAAGAAGCGACGTCACATGAGAGGCACGCGCCAGCGACCGCAGCGCCACCTGGTACTACGTGAAGTCGCGTGGCCGACGTGGTGAGTCGGCGTCATGCACATCACAGCTCGCCCCACCACTCGTCCTCACGAGGAGTTCCTGTGGCGGACACGCTACGAGTGGCGGTATCCGAGTCTTGCGTGTTCTCCAGCAGGGTTGTGGTTGGCGGACACCATTTACAGAGCCGTGCGCCTGAACCACAAATACTCCACTTGACATCGCCATTTTGACAGCGAGACAGTCCTTGCATGTGCTTCTTTAGTGGCTGAACGCCATGTGAAGCCGTAGTCTTGTTCACTGGTGTAACATCACGATGGAAGACAGAAACGAGCGAACAAACGCAGGAGAAAGATAAATGAGAAAATAAAGAAGGAAGGAAGAAACAATAGAGTGAAAGAGTGAAAGCGAAAAAAAAAGAGCAGATTCTCACAAAAAAAGGGAACTTTCTGCATTGTTGTGATGCACTAGAGATGGTCTACAAACGTCATGTTCCGTTCACCGCGTGCATCATCAATCGTCATGAATGAAAGCTATAAACCAAGCATTATCAGCTATAGATATCATAGAACACACGATGGTATACAACAACCACACACACACATAGAGTGAAATGTATTGATTGGCTCACGCCGTGTAGTCAAGAGAAATATCAATGTGTGTATGTAAGCGTGTACGCACAAAAAGCTGATGCCTACATCTAGTTTCGTCTTTTCCCATTTCTTCGTGCCTACACATATTCTTTCACACATTACACGTAGTTCTCCAAACTCTTGCTATTTGAGAAAGTTATTTAATCAATAATTAAAAGTGAATGATTCCAGCTTTGAAGGATGGATTGGTAAATTTTTTTTCGTCTGGTTCCCCCTTCCCCGCCATTTCTTCATGCGTGCACACAATTTCTTTAGATGAACACACTGTATTTCTCCAAACTCTTGCTATTCGGCGATAAGTAAGAGTGAATGTTTCCAACTTTGGTGGGCGGATGGGTGAGGTCAGGCGAAGAAGACCTCGGTGTTTCCAATAGTAAAGGACACTTCTAGAAAACTTTGAATCAAGTTTCGGCACAAATCTGTGTTTGTTCAATGGAATTTTAAAGGCTTGGTGGGAAGGAGTGGCTCTTGCCGGTCCAGGGTCCTCACGTCTCCAACTCAGTTTCCCATAGAAAACGAGCGAGTGCCGGATTGCATAAGCACTCGATTTGACTTTTCTTCCCACCCAACCACCCACTCACCTCCACCCTCACCCCTTGAACAAAATGTGTTTCTACTTGCCTCGTGGAAATGTGGACACTTGTGCAATGCACGTCGGAAACTCGAACATGTCGTCTTATTATCTAATCAGTACTCGAATGCATTTTTTGAAAAGAAGGAGCTGACAACAATAAGAAGGAAGGCTTCTTTTCAACATTTACGTTTGCTAGCGCATGTTGAATGCATGTGCAGTCTGGAAGAGGTCTGAAAGCAAATATTGCCATCGTTTTCTGGAATCATCGGTAGTTGTCAATTGCTATTTTTATATAATCGTAAAATCGGCTTCTTGGTAACCACATGACGATGTCCATCTGAATTTCGAAAACGCAGTTGACGGTAAATCACTCAAGTGCACGTCAAGAGCTGAACATTCCACAGTATGAAAACCAGGTCAACCAACTGTGGTAGTCTTCGTTCTTTCGACAAAGTAAGACATTGTTGTCGGTATCAGGATTAGACCTACGCTGTTACATTTTTTTTACTTGCGCAGGCATCAGAAACTTGTTCAAACGGATGTCGTCCTTGTCTCCCACCCTTTTACTATGTAACTGACGACGACCATGTGATTTTGAAATGATAGGAATGCACTCTTGTGACAAGATACTTGTGTAAACATGATCGTGTTCAAAGGTGTAACCCTGTCAATGCAGCAGGAAGGCTGATATCTGATTACATGTTGGCTGATAATCACGAGGCAGCTAATGGTGGCCTTCTTAACAATCCCTGATCATGTGAATGAAGTTATGCGGTGGGTCATACTCGTCTCAGCCACGCAAGCCAGCAAGGTTGAGCTTCGAAATTACTAGGGCTGCTCTATGGTTTCCTAGGCATCACACCTTGTCTATGGAGCGTCATCAGACAGAGGGGTTGCGAATCTTTTTCAGATGAAATATAGCAGACTACATTGGTCTATGGTTCTCATTCGGGTTGTTTTTGCCGTATGAAAGAGTACTTTCTAGCTTTTAAGCAGATTTAAAAAAAAAATTCATCTGTTTGGTTATAGGAGCTCCACTGAAGCATTTGTTACAAAGAAAACTAATTTACCAATTTACCTTGGTTATTTACCAAGCGCTTTAAAATCCTGCTGCCATCATTTACTTTGATGTTTTAAAGCAATTCAACGACATTTCACACGACCTATACTTTTGGGTGGGAAGGGGTAAAAGCTTCAGTACCAGCTGGACTCACCTTGGGATGCAGAATAAAGATTTGTAAAGTCATCGGATGTAGTCCCAGACGTAAAATGTTCAATGGATAACCTTGGTACAGTAAAAGTTGTGGTACAGTAAATGTAATTGTCACCTCATCACATCAATGTCAGCGTTTTGGCTACGAGCTGCCTTGAGGAAAAAAAATGAATTTGAAGGATACTTATTTTAAACGTTTGCTAATGAAATAGCTGAAAACTCAATTCCTGTATTCTGTTGAGAATATGCAAATATTTTTACCAGTTAAAGGATCACTGTATGCATGCACGTTACAAATAAATAAATAAAATCAACAAACACAAATAAACAAAAGAAAATCCTAGATCCTTTTCAAAACGTGTCTGTTAAATTGTTTGCTGCAGCTGGTTCTGCTTTAATGCATGGTCACTGTGGGAGAGTTTTTAAAATTGTAGATAGGCCAAAGGCTATATTTCCAAGTACAGCACGACAAACATCCTACTTTGGTGCACTGAGCCATAGCGCTTGTCTTTTAACCGCGATTAACACAGCGGGATGCTGACATTTAGTGGCATTTCACGGCAGTTTGAGGGCTTTGGACGTGACGTCATTTGTTGAAGAGGAGGACTGTCTTCCACGGAAGCGTACGTAACTTTAGAAACAATGACAGTCACCTTCACCTTACGCCATTGCGGATGTCAACTTTCGGAGTGTCCATTAGCACACAGGGACAATAAATACAGTAGGAAAAAACCCGTAACACTGTCTGAACCAGGTTCGCAAGCAAAAGCCGATATTGAGCACGTAAGCAAAGAAGCAGTGCGTACCGGGGGTGACGAGCCGTAGAGCTTTTGTTGAGGGAGAGTTTTTCATTATATGTCCCTGGCTGCTGAAGTGAAGATTCTGAAATCTGATCCCAGATGTGACGTCACGAAAAAGTTAATAGAGATATACTCTTTCTTCTCTCGAACTTTTTATAAGCCTTTATGTAAGCAGTTGTTTGAAAGCAAAGTAAAATATCGTTAGCTATTAGTTCGTTTTCCTCTCTACTACATATAACCATAGTCTTTGAAGTCTGGTGTCACATCCTCGACAATAGTCTTGTCATTAAAATTTCTTAGTTTGACCGACTTTACCTCTTAGTAGTATTTAGGTCCGTTCTCACACCCCCATTAGAGGAAATGAATGGAGATGACATTATTTGATTAAATCTACATTCAGGTAGAAAAAACGTCTGACGGACGGCCTACCAACTTCTCACTATTTGTCCCTGTGGGTGATTGGCGTCTAATCCCCTACTGCTCTAATCGCTTTCGTGTAAGGCGCCGTTTATAAGGCCGATAGAATACCAGCCTCATCGCAATTTTGGTTGTTGAATGCATCAGCTAAAACAAGGTTACATATTGCCGCTTGTAATAACACTTATCAGAGACGTTTCTTAGGAGTCTAAAGTAGTTAAGGAAAACAAAACTATAGTACTTATTAAGATGTGACGTTTAAGTAAAGAATCTGTGTGTGACGTCTATGTCGTACACCGATTACCAAAACCTGAGTCTTGTGCGAGACCTTGCCTGTCGTAACTAAATAGGTACAAACGTGCAATCTATAAGTCAGTTTGTAACGCATTCCTTACATTGTTCAGACACACCCATCCTCTCAATGGCACGTCAAAGGAATGAGGTGATCGGGTACCCTTCTGACCTTGGTGACCTTTATAAGCCTTTCGTGTCAGTTCGTTTCCTGGCTTACATTTTATGCCATCATTTTATGTTGGAGATGAACCGACAGTTCAGTGGGAAAATTCATATTGAATTCGTGGTTGAAAGTTTGTTTTCTATTTACAGAAACGTGGTCGTCACAACCCGTGTGAACCACACCCAGACTGGTTTATTTCACAAAGCGGAATTTCTCCGAACCGACACGTAGGTCTGACTTGAATTTACTTGAAGTCATCTGCACGTGACTGTGTTTGTGGTTCTTTATGAAACCTAAGGAACCGTTTGTTCGATCCTCACAAGATCTGGAAGGAATACTCCTTTGGTCGGTGGAAATATACTATGTGTGGTTGGTGTATGTTGCTACTGAGCACGTTTACACTCAACGTTTATTTTTTTCCGTTTAAAGATTCTGCCCTTGGCTTCAAATGAAAGATTCAAACAAAGCAAACTAGACAACGTTAGACTTTGAGGGCACTTTATGAGAGAAACATAAGGAGAGACAGGCGGCGGCTTTTCTCTTTGAAAATCGTGGTCGGAGAGCTTAACCTTCTAGGTTTCATTCTGCAGTGGTAGCGCTCGACTATTCTCAACTGAATATAAGCAGGTCACTTTTGCTGACACCCTCTGCTGTTCTTATCTAACTTTTTCTACTTGTTCTGCATATTTTTGTGGAATAGAAAAGATTTATACGAGATTACATTTTGTTGAGCATTTGTGTACAAGTTGTGTGTGGCTATGAGTTCACATATATCGCATTTACGTAAGATATCGAACAAAAATCATCTTGGACATTTAAAACTTTTGCCTAAAAGCCAGTTTTTGGCAGGCTCCGCACCGCCTAACTGAAACCTGTCAAGACACTTTTCTTACAGTGCCTCATCCCAGCCCACCCCGAATCAAATATTTTTTCTTGCTTTCACCTTCAAGGACACGGTTTTCAAGGGTTACTTCCATTCTCACTGCTGAGCGGAGATGCCCCTTGACTGCATCATTCCAGGTAGGCGCCTTCCGTTTTTGTGGAACAGAATTAATCGAAAGACGCGAGTTGGCATAGCAAAGAACGAGGCTGCTTGCATAGACTCCACCACATTTTGCAGCTCATGATCGCAAATCCCCACGCACCACACATTCCTTTCTGTGAAGGAATATTTTTGCTCGTCTTGCCTTAAAAAAAAAAATGGTAGCATTCGAACGGGGTCAAGGACCGTGCAGTGTTTACAGCTACGTCATGATGATGATGGATGATGCAAAAACTATGCGAACAATCTGTCGTCATAATTTTTGCCCACCTACTAGACCTTGATTCTCTTAACCGGACCGATGGCGCTTTCACGGCAAAACGACAGCACAACCAACAGACAACCGCTCTGCTCTCTCCTGTCCTTTTGATATATATGTCACACAGAGCACACACACACACACACACACACACACACACACATAGTAATAACTCGAAAGAAAAACTAACTGGAAAGATCCATTAAATCCAGGTACCATAAGAAATGCCAATTTTTCCCCGGCAGGAGATCAAGAAGAGAGGTGAGGAGGCGGTGAGCAGTCAGGGACGACTGATGAATTATCGGTACACGTGTCTGTAGCCAAAATATGAGCATGTTATCATAGTTACTTTCCCACCATCTCTCATATTTTGCACCATAAGTCACCTGCCTTCTCTGACTGCTCACCTCCTCCACTTCTTGGCAGACAATAATATCCACTGACAGGAAGACCGTTCTTCCTCTCTTTCTTAATTAGTTTTGCGTAAGTATTGAAGTTATGTGTTCTGAATCGCGTCTTGACATTCGCATGTGTTAACCAGTCGTGTTTCCATCCAAACTCAAATTTCAGCTGAAAATTATTACTTCCAGCTTTGAAACAAGGACATGACACAGCTTCCTTGCATCCATTTTTCTGATATTTAATTCTGAGAAAACCATGCTCCAATACGCTACCATCTTTAGAGCTGTATTCAGTCTGCTGTTTCTTCCTTTTATCTCAACAAACAAACAGCTGCAAATAAACTACTTATAATAAGAATTGGCTCACCACATTTTCGGTATGATTTTTATTTATTGTTTATTGTTTTACCTACATACGAGCGATCTATCTACATTTATTACTGCTCAAAATGACTAAATAGAGTAACATTTTATTCTCGTCACCCGGATTTTAAATACGTTGTCTTCTACGACTTGTTTTCTTCTTTCAAGTTTTCGAGACGTTTAAGCAGATTTCAGTGGAGACGGCGCTTGACTCGACAGCTATTCTTACAGGCTGCACTCTGACGTGCGCGCTCGATGTATTGTATACAAACCGAGCTCTTGTGACGGGGAAGTGACGTAAGCGAATGTAATTATCTCCAAAGTCCTTCCAAAACCGTGCTCCAGCTGTGGAATCTGGCAGTCTGGAATTTGTAGGCTACTGTTGTGCCTATCTTGCAGATGGAAACCGTTATTTATGCATTAAAAGAGCAAATCCTCGTCTATGTTGGTCTATCTATCCGCGTCCGTTCGTACTTGCGTGCGTGCTTGCGTGTGTGTGTGTGTAGAGGGTGATTAGGGGTATTATGAGAGCGCGTGTGTATTCTAACGTCGATATTGTGAGAGTGCAAAATATTTTGGTAAATGTTTACCGGTGAATATTGTTTAACATAGTAATGTATCATCTGGTGCATAATCTTTATTAGTAAGCAGTGTGGGGTTTTCAGTCTGAGCGTGTCACTTGTTTTGAAGTGTGTGACTGATGTAGATATTTATATGACGATGGCTTAGTAGGGCCTTTTTGTGTTTGTTTGCTTTACGTGCTCCGAGGCACTAATGACGAGTGGACATACATCTTCGACGTGGTCGAAGCTGAATACTGGTTCTGGTCGCGAGACCAGAAGGTTTGGGGGTCGTTGATACTCAGGCCAGGATCAATGCCTACAGATACTTGGGTAATTTTTAAAATGTCTCCCAAAGCACACAAAGAATTCGTAAAACAGTTTACCAGAATGGGAATATATACCTTGTTTCTTTACACGTTCTTTCTTCATACCAGTTGCACATTTAGATTTGGCTTTAGGTCCTCTTAGAAATGTATCATTATATGTTTAACGCACTATTTCATTATAACTTCATAAAAGTTATGTGATTCCCTAATGCACCAGCAGAAGAAGATTTACTGAGCTTTTATGTTGAGAGAGTTAATGCCTAAGAGCGTAAGTAATTTTTCCCCACGGACTAACGGAGTAAATGTAGATGTTCCTATTTCAGCCGGACATTGTCTTTGTGGTGCATTTAAACAGGGTTCTACAAAAGTTTTCTTGGGCAGATTTTCGGCTTTTCTAACTTGGTCCGATTTTTGATTAGAGGAAAGAATTTGTAAAGTTTGTATATTGATTGTACGGATTTTAAAGATACAGGTACTAATGTTTAGAATAACTTTACCTTATACTCTTGGCCCATTGCCTACTTCTAGACTTTCAGAACGAAAAACTCACCTAAAGAGCAAGAAGCTCATCAAAAAAACCCATTCCCTCCCACATAAAAAGAGAAGGCGGAGGAAGGGGAGAATGTACATTGAGAAACGTGGGATGAATCAAATGATAACATGTCGAAAGAGTGATTCACGAAGACATCGATCGGAGGCTTGTAGACTTTAACGGCGATGAAAAGAGGCACGTCACTGGTGACTCAGCAGGCAGAAATCGTGTGCAGACGCTAATCAAAACAAGTTCTGCTCAAAATTTCATTTCATTTTCTGAGGTTGCTGGCGCCGGGGGATTGGAAGTACGGACCTCATCAGGCCTGATGCGGCAAATGCTGTCTAACTTTAGGTGCGGTGTCATCTAACGAGAGACTGCTGACGCATTCGAGCTTTCCCAGTTTGGGATCTTCACACCTAGTTCATCCTCCTCTTGGAGCTGCACGAAGAACAGGCCCATTTGATTTCTTGGTGACGCATTTAAAGCATACATAGGTAATTAATGTAAGGTCTTGTACAATGCAGAACTTTTTTCTTTATATTCCTGGATTGAACTCAATACAGTATTATTTTATTCAAAATTTCCCAGTGCTGCTGTTATCAAAATATACTGTTCACAGAAAGATATCAAACCTGGTTATGTCATCATTGTTTTAATAAGCCTAATTAACATATAGTCCCAGCTTTCCCACGAGCTGAAGCCTTGAAAAGTAAATGCATCCGTGTTCAATCCTGGTCTGTGTTTTTGAGCTTTTTGTGCATGATATTTGTAGGCTTGTGTTTCAAAAACAAAAGGGAAATTCGCGCAGAGATAGTACTGAGCTTTACTCAATCCTGATAGTAAACCTTTAGAAAAACTACTTTGAAACTGTAGACTATACCGAATTTTATTTGAAATGAAGGTGTATGACGTGAAGAATGCAACAGTTTCCTACTTTTCTGAGTGTAACTGGAAATTAAAGGTTCAAACAGAGAAATTTGCTCTATTTGGATTGACAAAGAATGATCTATTTTTAAATGATATATATATATCCATGATGCTCTAGAAAGCCTATCTGCTATAACTAAAAATTACGTTTTTCTCTCTATCGTCCCACCTCCGCTGACCTGCTCTGAAACTTTTAGAATGTGATTGATTTGTACATTTTAGATACTAGCACAAGTAGCCGGAGGCATTTGTCCATAATTACAATGTTTCGAGTGCCATTTTTACAAGCTTGGACTGAGCAAAAACAAATTATACCTCTAGTAACAAGTTTTATCTGCGTTTTTAATTTCACACACTCTGTTTCTAAGCTTAAGATATACCGAGATGATATTATTGAGAGCTCGACGTATCCTTGTGGGTCAATATAGGAAATGCAGTATTAGGCCCTGCTCTTTAAGTAAAGGCAATAAATTACCCGGACAACGACGACCAGTTAGGGGTAATTCGAGAAACGTGCTTCTCCCGACAGGAAGACAACCCGGAACTGTTGACCTTTCCGTACACTGATTCTTTTTTGCCGACGTGGTATATATCTATTCGATTTAGCGACCATGTGAACTTCATTGCAGAGAAACTAATGTCACCCTCCCAGCGTTTTATGCGCAGTCATCGTGCGCTTGTCCTTGGATTGAATTACGCGGACAGACCACAACAGATGTACGCGTGTTACGGGGAGGGAGTAACAGAGTAGAGTATGTATATCCTGATAGTGACCTCGGAGCTTCTTGAATGAGAGAGGACTCACGTGACCTGGCGCGTCCTGCAGTCTGCGCAGTAAGGAGTACAGTAGTATCCAAGGCTCCAAAGATCCGCCTTGGAGCGGATTGGACACTCGACCACTTAACACCGTTCTCTGGCGTTGCCTCCTGCAGTGACTTCATGTAAAAGTAGTAATCGGCAGGAACAGGAAACTAAGGTTCCCGGTATTGTGTGAACAAAATCCCAGTGGTGTCCTATGAGGACAAGAAAATAAACAGCTGATCCGGAGCCGTCTGAGTATCTACAGACAATGCTTTGTTCTGCAAGCTGATTGGCTGATGCAAGGGGATAGCGTACGTCGAATTAAAACGCTACAAAGGAATTTAGCACCATTTTTATAACAAGATATCAACACGTCTTCTGAACACTCCCACCGGATGAACAAAATGAAAAGTGAAATTTTGGAGGAACGGAGATTGAGCTTAACAAAAGTTTATTCTGCGATTCAAACTGTAGTCTCCATTTTCCAAAAAATAAAATCCAATACACGATCCCTTCTTTTTTCTCTTACCTTTTCTTGCCTGCCATCCACAAAAGAGGATGGAATTCGAGAACTTGGGGCGGGGGAGTTTATAAAGGTCAGTCTCAAATGAGAGACCCAGCTTGTTTAACATGGCCTGAGCGCCCATTCACATTTTTTAATACAGTGTGACCAAACAGCTAATCTATGTCAGCCTGAATGTCAGCTTGCCTTCCTGTCTTACGACGCCAATTACCAAAATATATACAGGAAAATTAGATGATGTCTCTAGAGATACTTTCCAACTCCAGGACCCTTGTAAATATCCGTTTTAACCACCACTTTTGTACATATGCAGCTTCCACTCCCTCTTTGATATCCTACCTTATGTTTATTACTACTCATTCTTTTAGTACTTAACTGCTTTAATTACTTAGCTTATTCTTTCCCCGTAAAGGACGAGGGTTAAATGGGAAATTTTGTTGTTGTTGCTTACTTTACCTCTCCTTAATACAGAATTGTCATTGTCATTGTCGTTATCATTGTCGTTGACACAGTCCATCTGTGTATACATCTGTGTATACATCTGTGCATTTGCTAAATAAAGCAACAGGGGAAAAAAGGAAATCGATAAGGCAATCGCGGTTAGCTATAAACGAGATATGCAAATAGACTAGGATCTGTGACTCAGCTAGTTTAAAGGGAATCCATTCTTCATTGTAAGTCACGACTGAACTGATTGTTAAAAGGATGAGGGGTGTGCGTTGAAAGAGGGTGGGGGAGAAGAAAGACAGGAAAACAAAGGATTTGTTGACAAAAGGAACTAAAGTGGCCGGATTGTTTCTTTGAAAACGTCAAAAGCCTTGTAAGCCTTCTTTTCTTTAGCCAACCAATCAAATAAAAATGAAAATCAAACTGGCAGAGAGGTCCGGTACTTCCTCTGGGTTCATTTGCTATTATTTATTTTGCTACGATCATCACCGGCATTCTTTTAATTGTTTAAAAATCATCGTCTTTTCTATTAATACCTTATGCCTCAATGCCTGCATTGTCTCACCACACGAAGTTATGTGAAATCTTTCACACGCGCTCTTTTTGTATTTATCGTGAATTTCTTTTCTTTCCTGATGAGGCCTTTGTTGCGCATATATCTAACGAACTCTGAGTACTGTGCTTCGCGATCGTATTCTGTCGCCTCAGCCATTTGAAGAAGTGGCTTCGGTTGAAAGCCTACTTATTCCTTAGAGTGACAACATTCTTTAAACATATCGGTTTTTTTTAAAATATAATTTTCGCTGCACTGTCATCTTGCGAAGTGGTAGCGGGTCAGATGGTCCAAGATCTAGTCCGAGATACACCGTACTTTTTCTCCTGATGTTGAAGGACCGTTACTTCCTTGTAGCCCCGTGTACACCTGTGCACACGTGCAATCAGATTCGCTACGATCAAGGGTCGATGTTATGCATGACTCCATGCTGAGAACAACAATGTAAGTATGCAAACAACATTCAGAGACGCGATGCACAACGGAAAAAAAGAAAGAAACCGTTGGGCATGTCGCTTATGTAAATATGTTGGTTTGTATACATGAATTGCGAAGGTGTGTGTGTGTGTGAGAGAGAGGTGGGGGATGAAAGAGAATGTATAGTTATTCTTAAAACAAATATTTTTGACTCATGTCTTCATTAGCATTATTAAGATTTATTTGGAATTTGAAGTAAACAGTGCATATTTTTTGTATAAGTATGAAGCGAGCAAAACAGACAGAGAGGAAGACAGAAAGAAAGACTAAAAAGAAAGATGAAGGGAAAACCAGACATTATAATGGTTACTAACAGACTTCAATCGAGGCTGGTTTTAGTATTCAGTAAGCTCTGCGCTCGAGGAAAGACTTAATGTGTGAATGAAGTACTCGGGCAAAATATGCAAACGAGAAGAAAACCAGAGAACGGGTGTAGGCGGGGAGGGAGACAGCTTGCCCTCCCGAGTGGCCATATGCAAATAAGAGTGTGGGAGTCGAGTGGGTTTCAGGCGGTTTACTGAGGTCAGATGTTGCATCTTGTCTGACATGTAAGTATTGACAGAGAACAGTCTGGTCCAGCGCACTGGACGAGGCGTTTGACTGTTTTAAAGGAAAAGCAGACAGAGACAAGAGGTACAGACCGAAAGTTATATTCTGACGACAGAAACTTGTTTGCAAGCTGACGACGTACTCTATAAACAAAACGGACGATGACATCAAAACCCGCATCAACAAGGCCAGGCATGCTTTCAACAGCCAACACCCCATCTGGAACTCCCGAGCAGTTAGACGCGCATCTTCCACACCAATGCGAAGGCAGTCCTACTGTATGGTTATGAAACCTGGAGAGTGACAAACACCATCAGCAACAAGTTCCAGACATTTACCAACCGATGATTACGCCATATTCTGGGAATAAGGTGGTCTGAAAAGATCTCCAACAGCAGCCTGTGGAAAAGAACCATCAAGAATGCCACTAGCCAAGAGATCAAAAAGCGCAAATGGGGCTGGATAGGACACACCCTGCGCAAACAAACTGACACCATTAACAGGCAGGCACTTGATTGGAAGAAAGAGAGTTGGGAGACCAAAGCAGACTTGGAAAATAACAGTAAAGAGCAAGGCAAAGGACGTCGGAACCACATAGGCCTAACTGAGGGGGGCTGCCCTAAACCGGGTCCGACTGCAGTTGTTTTTCGCAGTTGATGACTGCAATTTCTTGCTTCTTTTCACCCTAATTGTCTGCTCGACAATCACGCAGGGACTCACAACAATGCCGCTAGCTTTGTCTTCCGTAAGAGTAAAAGCAACTTTTTCGTAAGCTGGACTGGTTGCCAGTTTGGGTTTGCCTCGACTACAAAGTGGCCACAATGCGTTGTAGTTGCCTTCTGATACCAGGATACCTTCTGATAATCTGATACCAGGAAAACTCCTATCTGAGATGCTAGCGCCATACTAACCAAGTCCGTTGGCGAGGGAGGTGGTGGGAAAAGGTGATAGACGAGAATTGTAACATCTTGTTTACTGCTGATTAATTTTAATTGATAAGGAAGGGATCATGTTTCCGTTCATTTTGTTTGTCTCCAAACGCCTTGGTGCCATTCGCATCATTACTTGTCCCTATATCTGTGTATCACATCTCCACAAATAGTTAAACTGTCCGGAATTGAACTCACTGTCTCTGCCTGCCTGTCTGTGCGTTTCCCATTCCACCAAGACAGAAATCCTCATTGTTATCTGACACCTGCTATTGTCACGTCTTTAATTGACAGGAAGCTAGAAATGGAGCCGGCTATTTTATTCAAACCAAGACTAGTTTTTCCTCATCCTTCGTCTCCACATTCCGTGATCGTCCCGTGATTAGTTTCTTGCCTTATATGCATGCTTTGGTTTTAAATAGAACTAGAAATGATTACACAGCGCACAGATTTAGGTTCTTTTTTGCCTTTTCTCCGCCTTCCTCTAAAACTACCCACGCATGCAAAAAGATCTCTACAATAGAGTTTTTGTTCTTAAACAGCTTCTCTTTGTGTGGACTGTTCTCGGTTTTCGTTACGACACTCATCTGCACACCCTGCAGGCGTCCTCGTCATGCTCCTCCTCTTTTTTTCCTCGTTGGAATTGCAGTTTCAGGAAATACGAGCAAACCCATTTTTTTTAAATTCCTGTTGTCTTCTCTGCCTAATTTATAGTTTGACAACCAGCAATGAAGGACATAACACCTGTGCCAGTAGGATCTTCGTTGCTAGTAGGCTTCTGCTTCTTCCGTCGCCGCGCCATTTTAAGCACGCGGCGCTATATTTAGAACGGTGGATGCTAAATCGGTGAGCCCCCGGAGGGTTCTGGCTAGACTAGACCGCATGTCAATGAGCTCATGTGGACGTAACGTGCCCCAGGCATCAGTGAGACGCACAACATCGTCTACCCTTCTCCTCCCACGAGACGCACCACCTTTCCACCCCGACCACCACCACCACCACCATCCATGCCTTTCCTATGCGCCCCGGTCACATACGACACTCATTTTCACCATGCGCCTCTAAATGGTGTATAAGGAAAACATTCCAGTGCCACATCGGAGAGTTATCTTATTGATGTGAATGAAGAAGCTGACATCTGGTTGTTGTTTTTTTAACTGTTCCTCAGTCTGTGTTTCTGTGTGTCTGTTGTTTCACATTAAACTGTTCATGAGAAAGTCGTGCAGCAGTGCATGAAAAAAAAACCCGCATTTTGGATTTCCTGTTGTTGTTTTTGTTGATGATGATGATGATGATGATGATGATGATGATGACACTTTTAATGTCATCATACTTTGCTAAATTCCTAGGTAATAGCACTACTCATAGTCACAAAATGTCATCTCATTATTGCGTCTTAAATGCTCTTGGTTTGTTTTATTGCCCCCCCCTCTCTCTCTCTCTCTCTGTGTGAGTGGGAGAAAGACTTTTTCAATTCCTAGTGAAATTTGGTTGAAACCGTTCTGTTGCTGTTTCTTTTTTACAGCTGTGATGTTGACCTGCTATCTAATGCTGACAAATTGTCTACAGTGTCTGTTTTGATCATAACATTTCTGTAACATTCTTCTATTTAGAAAAATTACTACTGGCATCTGGGAAAAAACTGAAAGTGAGATTAGAGCAAATCTCGTACGTTATTGTTTATTCTCATGTCCTTCCACCTGCTAAGGATGCATTGTGCAAAAAGAGATGCAACCTTTTCTCTTGGACTGCCTGCTCAAGGTCAGTCACATTGTTCACGACCGCACCTGAAGATCGAGACATTGCTGGAATCGTGAAGCCTTCTGCTGGCCATCAATCAGTCCACTGGCACCCGCTTCCCAGCAAGTCACGTGTGCGTGTTTTGTTAGCCCTTCCACTCCAAGGTCGTTGCCAAGGTGTCAAGGCTCCTGCTGTTGGCCCGGCTTCTGTTGCACAAGTTCAATGTTTGAGACTCGTCTGGAATGTACCTACGTAAAGCTAACTCTCCCCCAACCTACACCTGAGCCACCCACCCACCCACCGACCTCACTCTCACACACACACACACAAACGCAAACACACTCACACACACGCCCTTAGCTCACCACTACTGATGGCGGACGTGGCTCGATGAGAGCTAATTACACTGGTGTGATGGAGCCTGTGGCCAACAACTGTTCTTCTACCTGGACTAGCATGCTTGGGGCTGTTTTTCTCCTTCAGCCACCACTTACCTTCCCTTCCTCTGGTTCAGGATCACGTCTTGAGTTTGTGATTTGGATTAGTCGCCCAATCTGCTGATTTCATCATCTCCATGTTCAAGTAAAGCGTTGATCCAACCACTTATTAAAATCGATTCTTTTTCAAAGTAAAGTTTTCTATCCGTTCAGTACTTTCACCTAATTGCCTGCACCTGAACTGCAGTAGCAAATCTATTTTAATAAAGAAACGATTAAAGAAGAACAGGGGCATAAAACGCGTTTGATACCTTATACTGTACATGACAATGACTGCTTCGTGTGATTAGCGCGAAATACACCCCAACTCACACATATTTACTCTCACTCATATAAGGTATTTCTACAGAGAATAGTTTCATGGATTATACCTTCAGTAAAGACAGAAAAGGGATAGACAGAAGATGAGAACATAGTTCCAGTGACAGAACAGTAAAAGAGAACGGAGACAATTCCTACAAGGAACAGGTAGAGAAGTTTCAGTTCAGTCATCACACGCGAATGAGCTGAGTAGGCCATAAGAATGTGCTTCTCTTGCTTTGTTCGTAAACCTTGCCCCAGAGCTGCACCTCCTGACATTGACAGGTACACACGTCCGACTGTTCGTCCGTGACCGAGGCCTTCAAACCACGACAGCTTCCTGACTGATGGTAGCCACAAACGTCACACGTGTGGTCTCCTGACGTGCGTGCACTTCAGTCAGTGAAATGTGTGACGTCGAGATGACGTCAGAAATGTCACACCAGGCAGATCGAGACCTGTACTTGGGGTGGAGGTGGGGGGAGTCTAGACCAGCATCTTCACTCCGTGCCTTCCAGTATAAGAAAAAAGAAAGATAAAACCAGATGAGGAAACAAAACACAATCGACTTGCATTACTGTCTTCACTTTTTAAAAAGTAGACAAAAAAAGAAAAAGAGAAACAAGGGCATCAGCAACGACTGTACATCAAGAAATAAAAACAAAGCACTAAACAATTTCATCTTACGTATCTACTCAGAGAAGAATACCAAGAATATTTAATAAACATCTCACCCCCTTCCTACCTATATATATATACCTTCAAAACACATTCCATTACCAGGAATGTTTAGATCAGCTTATAGTTTTGCTTTAATTGCAACTTTTATTCCTGATTTTGGATGTGCATTTTCATCCCACCAATCGGTAAATGCAAGCAGCGCTGTCTTCAGTTAGGGGTTTGATGACGCACAATATAGATCACACTCTTTATCTTTTTCTTTTGGGGAGGGGGAGTGCGGAGGAGAATTAGAGATAAGTTACTACAACACGATGTAGAATTATTCCCGAAATCATAGCCCACAAAATTTTAGCTCTTTCACAGCTGAG
Source organism: Pomacea canaliculata (assembly GCF_003073045.1). Taxonomy (NCBI): domain Eukaryota; kingdom Metazoa; phylum Mollusca; class Gastropoda; order Architaenioglossa; family Ampullariidae; genus Pomacea; species Pomacea canaliculata. The sequence goes on from NC_037599.1 coordinate 12,216,023, forward strand.
TTCTGTTCAGCAACATTTGTTGTGTGTGTGTGTGTCGTAGTTGACGTTACTGGCCATTTTGGCGATGTTGCTTTTCGGCAAGTTATTCTTCAGCAGAATTTATACACATTGGCAACTGATTCGAACTACGAAAAACTTTCAAAAGGGTGCCTTATCTACGCCTTGTCCCGTCACATGTACAAGAGACAAATGCAGTATGAACTTAAATTTCTAGCTATTCCTTGCTATATTGCATAGACAATTTTTTTCAGAAAAATAGAATAAGAATATTCTCTTATGTTTCGCTTGTCACGCACGTGGAAAAACACTTCAAAAATCAGCTTACAATTTAGGACAATAAAAATTGGACACCTAAAGATTTTTGGCAGTTTGTTGGTTACTTACGCTAGTTAGCAACTGAAACTATATCATTTCTAGGTCAGTTGAAGAGGAGCGCAGCTACATTAAGCACGACAGTTTTTATACCTTCGCGAAAAAGAAACTGAAATATGGTAGGTATTTGCACTGCTCTTCTCTTTTCTGACGTAAAAAAAAAAATCTTCATCCAAAGCACTATGGTCTAGATTCTAGAAGGACAGATAATGAAAACTCTAAGGCGCTTTGGGTGGGGGAAGTGTATAATACCTGCTAATAGGCCTTTTAACATCTGCTAACCTCTCCCTGCCTCTCGGGTGGGGTAGGGGGCACTTCTGGTCAAACGTCGAGATAGTATCTGGGTGACTGGCGTGATGAATGGGCCGCCGACCGTAACCTCGCGAGGCTGAATGCCAGGTATTTCCAGACTGAGTCTGCACGCGCGCGTGCTCCACGTAGGCACCAATACACGTGCGCGTGATTGTCACGCGGGTGACTCGCAAAACAAAAGGCCAGGAAGTCGGCAAACATTTCCCGTATTCATCGCGCGACAGGCCAGGGTGATGTCACTTGGAGCAGTGTCTAGTCCGTCATGCAGGTGTGATATAGGAACTACTTCACGCTCAATGACAGGTAGAAGACAAAGGAATTCCCCATCAGACCTTCAGAGTGATTCATTCCATCAGCCTTTCCATTTCCCTCAGAATCCGAAGGTCGTTGACTGTCCACGTTGGCGTCATCTACGTGTATGTTTTGTTTATTATTTCAAAATCCCACGATAAAGGATCTCAATATCTGTGACTGTGCTGTCGCTTACAAAGGTTTGGCAAGGCTTGGACATGTATAGGTGGATTGGTCTGCCAAGACCAACGCTTAGCCTCTTGCGAAGTGATCCGCTGTTAGTCGCGGCGAGCCCTAACAAAGAATGTGACTAAACCGGAAGCTTTGTAGTCTCATGCCTCGTTTTAGCAGTTAACTGGGAAAAAATCGTCTGCCAGCAGTCCAGTAATATAAGTTCTTTGCTGGCATTCATCCTATTTTCAACGTTAGTAGCTACACTAACAAGGCTCATAGTCAGCTTTTTAAAGTAACTGTGTGTTTTCTTTCTGTGCAGCACTTTGAGCCTGCCTTTGATGCTGGGGTAAAGCGCTATGTAAATCAGCTTTGTTATTTATTATTATTATTGCTACTACTACTGTTACTGAGGTAATGCAATATAACATTGAATGGGACAAATTTTAATGTATGTGATAAAGTTACATAAAATAAACTATATATGAAACTATGTAATCTTACCCATGTAGAACCTTTAATTTAAAAATAATTGAAAGATAGTACTAGAAAGCTCGACAAAATTTATTACTGTTGGAACTTTAAACTAGTTTGATGTCTTGATTGGACTTTCTGACAGCGATCATGTTAGTACCATTTTAACCTCATGCGAGAGCCACCACCCAGACACACTTTTCTTTTCTAGCAAATCTTTGACAAGCGCTCTCACAAGATCCAGCTACTCATTTGATGAATTTCTAGAGTCTCGTGTCTTTCAGAACAAGTTGACTGCGAAGCATATCAATCCTCACAGTTGCTGCTGCTTCGTTTCGCATCCCACACCATCGCTCCACTTCGCCAATGTAAAAACCAACACTCATTCGCCGCCTCGTCTGGGGCAGTTCGACCTCGCCTTTTAGCACTATTCCGCCATACACCAGAGACACGAGGGACCAGGATCTCCTAAATCGCTGAACTACAAACCGTGGCTGTATTTCTCTCTCCTTTTTTTTTCTTCTTTTCTCCGTCTGACATTATGGCGAGTGATTTTGTTTTCCCAGGACACATTAGCTTGTTGTTATGGTTTATCGATTAGCTTCGATCACACGCTACACTCCGTTCCCTGGGAAATTCCAGGGCTCGGAGATAAGAATGAGTGGCGCCGTTAACATTCTTTGACAGACTAGAGACCGTTATGAGATTGCAAGCCTATCTACTAGCAATCCCATCGCACACAACCGTCATTCAAACCCAAGGTTTTCCCACCCTTACGTCTGCCCCGCCCCACCCTACTGGAATGTCCGCACTGTCGATACTTGTGTTACCTGTGTACTGAACCAATAAAAATGTTCGAACTGTCGATACTAATGTTATCTGTTCTCTGACCTCAGAAGAGAGTTCGTTAGTAATCTCTCCCCCTTCCCCAAACACACACGCGGGATAGAATGTTCACTTATGTTATTTGCCGCTATCTTTCTATGCCCACATTCTCGATACTTTTTTTTTTTTTATCAAAACCAACATTTTACATTAGTGTCTGTGAAGTCATTACAATAGGTACATTTCCAGGTGAATAGAGAGAACATTTGTTTCTCTTTTTTTTTTTTTTTTTTTACGTTATCATCAAAGGATTGTATTGAGACCAAAAAATGTTATGTATATATAACGCGTTTAACTTCGTGCTTCATGTGACCTGGTGTGCATTGGAAAGGAGTTGCGGTCAGAATGGTATTTACCTTGGCCCGTACTTTTTACACCAGATACTAAAGAGTTTTTTTTTTATAGGAAATATACGGAAGCAAAACAATGAAGTTTCAATGACTAGCGAACTTGCAAGATAAAAATAAATATGTATACGTTTTTCTGTGAAACGTCTGAACATGTGTAACTATGACTAAGGATAAACAGGTAAGTGGATTAAGGTAGGAAGTCACATATATGGTGCGTGGGTGTGGGTGTGGGTGGCTAGGTATAGCGTAACATAAGACATACATCATCTGCTTCTGCACTCCGATTCTTAATTTGTTCCCACATTTCTGACCATCCCGCCATTTATTCTCTCATCTGAGTCAGTCACCCCTCTCCGATTCCTCTCTCAACAAGATGTAAATTCCTTTCATTCCAGGCGCCGTCTCCAGAATGCGTTTCCCGCATGGAATTTTGTTCTTTTTCTTTGCGTTTCTGACCCTTTATCCAGCAACCTGTTTCTCCCTCGCCCTTCCGGGCACATTGCTTTTTTATCTTCTTTCCGCACCCTCCGCCCGCCGGTACTATTTTAAGTCTCCTCTGAGATCATAGTGCGTGTATAGTTTGTTTTTAAAAGCAGACTTGTAGTACAGAGTGTTATGGAATCAAGAATGCGATCCGCCTGTCTTGGTGATTGGAGTAACTCGCCGGTAGTAAGTTCGCCTCCAGCAAGCGTTACCTCCGCACCCTTTTCCGCTGCATGCCTGTCGGGTGTTCTGGCACAGGGAAGCAGGGATACGGACTAAGTGTAAGCCCTCTCATCTTTAGCCCATCTCATGTCAGGTGGGGAAAGGGGGCGCCTCCGGACTGTTTTAAAGGCCATAGGTCTAAATATTTTCTTTTTCCATCACAAAACTGTCTTCTTTGCGGGAAATGGAGCCATCAAGAGAAAAACAACATGTTGGAAGTTTGGATTGTTTCAGTTCGGTTTGCGGATGGCATTTCATTAAAAAAAATTATTTAAAAAACCCTTAAACTCGAACATTTATTGAGTAGGCCTGATCCCACTTTTAGCAGAAATTGAGCAAAAATCATTATTAACATCTTTATCATTATCATCCTCCCAGATTGGAGCTTTAAGTTGGAACGTGAATAATCAAAATAATTGTTGAATGTACAATCATGTAAGAAACACAATAACAATCATCATCATCATCATCATCATCATCATCATCATCATCATCATCATCATCCATTAAAGCATCAATACCAGCTTAAAGAATCGTACTGAACCGTAGCCTTGAGGTCATCGGTTATATACACATGAGCAAATGCACAATGGAAAAAATTGTAGAACTAAATTAAACCAAATCAAAGTGTTAAATAAGCAAGGTTCCTGGTTCAGGCAGTAGACATGTTCAATATCAAATGAGAGAGAAAATAAGAGACTAAACTTTTATTTATCAGATCTCAGTACGGTTATACTAACCCTGAGCCCCTTTCAATAATGAAAGTGGAAATATACAATCAAAAATAAAATGTTTACAACGTTAGTACGCTATACAACGGTATAACAATAGTAACAGGAGCAATAGTTATTGTAATCGTCATCATAAATTAATTATAGCCTCAACACAAGTTGTGTTGCATGTCAGCAAATAAGTTGTACTGTTAAAGTTTGAATCTAGAGTTGCGTTACAGCATGTTCTTGCATTAGAAAAAAATAATCATTTTTTTTTTCTTACGAAGTATACAATCCAATCCCTGAGTAGAATAACCTGAAGGCAGTCTTTGGTAAATAAAGAAAAGAAAAAATAAACTGCTAGTAGAAATTTTTGTAAACATCTCTCTCTCTCTCTCTCTCTCCCCTCCTCCGTCTCTCTCTTTATGTTATTAAAGATCTGAGTAGCTGTGAACAGTTGTCAGTATTACTTAGACTTATTAGTATGGTGTACGTGCAAAATTGCGAATTCAACGTCCTCCGCAGAAGAAAAAGACGAAACCTCAATAAGCTTTCAGGCACAGTAAGGGGTCTTCACCTGCGTCATGCGTATATCCAATAAATAACAAACACCAGATTATTGTCAATTTTAATTTTTGTTAAATAAGAGCACGTTGTGAAGTAAACTGTAAAATGAATGTCTTAATATAAACATTTGGCTGTATGTGTGCTTCACAAAATAAGTAAGGGGCGGGGGAACTGTGTCGTATCTTCGTAATCTTTAAAGATAGATACTGAAATACGATACCTCTAGACTTTTAAACAATCATTAGTTAATTACTTTTTTTTTTACTAAAAGAACATAAATTCCATGAAACGTAAGTAAAAGAGGACCACATTCTGAACCTGTACAGAGCGAATGTATATGAAAACTGTCCTTATGTTCCCCAAATCAGTCATCGCAAGGTACTTTCGGGAAAAAGCAAGAGGTGATACCCTCGCTCTCCGTGACTTCATGCGGATAGGAAGCCTGCGTAACCTGGGGGCACAGGTAAATTTTGATGTAATGCTGCTCGAGCATGAAGCACCCAGGTGTCAGGCGGATGTGTTACCGAGTCGCGGAGCTCCTTTCACGTTTTCACGCGCCAGCCTGGGAAAAGTTCGAGTCGCATTCGGCACTTAATTAACTCCACGCAAGTCAAGGCTTGGCGACTCACGACTGTCGCAGTGGAAGCTCGAATTCAACGAAGTTGTGTCCTGATAGGTTGATTTGTATGACGCGTGAACTTCCCTGAGGTATACATCATTAACCCGGCGCTGGCTTTACTGGAATCTGTCACTACAAAAACCATCTGATCTGTTTCGTTCATTGAAAAGCCACCTTATTATTTAATATCACTGTGGGGGCGTGTGTACGCTGAAAAGTAAAAGTGGATAGCTGGGTAGATAGAGCATTGGCATCCAACCCAGAAGAGAGACGGTTCGATCCCCGTGTGGCGCAGAGAACGTTCCTCCAACCAAGAATGCTGTCTAGAATGGACCTTGGAAGGTTGATGAAGGTTAGGGTTAGGGTTAACAAGCTGGTCCCGAGAAAGTGCAGCATACACCACCCCACTTCCTAGCTTTTACCTTTTTCTGAAGAAGAGAGTTGCTGGAAAACCGAGCGATCTGTTACACGACTGTGCAGTTGCCCACCTTTACCGGAATGTACTGATAATTTGAGAAGATTCTCCTTTGGGTATTGCGACCATAAAAACACACCTTAGATAATCGCCAGGTGTGTCGAATGCTTGGTTTTGTCAAGTGTCACGACGCTATCGCAGCTATTATCTTCAGTTTCCGTTTTACACCTTATATTAATTCGGGTACTATTACGGATTTAGAACTGGTAACACCACACTGACTTCCTGAACACCAGGAATCTACGGTCAAGAAGGATGAATACCTTCGTCCGGTTGATGTCAGTTTACAAAAAAAAAAAAAAAGTTGAGTCGTGACTTGTGCTTGCTTTGACGTAACCAGGTACTTGACGTGTCGTGTGTTCAGACGTCACAATTATGAGCGTGCTAAACGGAAATATGAAATATGCTAATACAGCTTTCAATCTGAGCTGACAGCGCGTGAGTAATTGGCTATTTTTATGGTTGTTGCCTTTCCACGTGTTCACAACATCTCAAGCTCTATGTGTGTTGCTTTGTATGAATATAATCTACCTCTATGCGTGACTGATTATGCCAGCTGAAGGGACAACATTCAAAACAACTTTGGACAGTGACAAAAGACTGAATAGTCCTGAAGCAAGCCCAACCTCATACTGTTTTGTTGTCCTTAACGTACTTACCTCAATAGTAGATTTCTGATGCCGAAAACCTCGATTATGCATCCTGAATTTTTCTCTGATTCGGTTGTGGAACATCGTGTCTAATGTTCATATTAACATCTAGTACTTTTCGCAAGCATTCAAGTTCTTCTCTTTGTCGCCCCTAATTTTACATGCATATTACTCGTGCGCTGATGTTACTCTGTGTTAATTTACTGCCTGTGTGTGATTGCCTGTGTGTGAGCATCACACACACCGAACTGCTTATAATTGAGTGAAATCATGGAAAATAACTGTTTAGTTGGTTGCTTGGATGAATACCTACCTGACTAGGCAGAAAGATGTTGCATTAAGGTAAACTGGGTATTTAACAAAACGTGTTGACTGACACGTGATTTGTTACTGGCAAGTCGTGATACTCGTAATGGATGGACACCAACTCACAGGTGCACGTATTAGTCCTCACTAGGAGAAACAGCAATGTGTCATCTATCAACGCTGTGTTACACACCAACAAAATACCAGCAAAGGAGCATATCAAAACCATGAGTTCATCTGCAAAAATGGCTCACGTGGTACAACGGTGACACATGTTAGAAGGACAAAGTGCTTGTTCCCAACATGCTCCGCTGTTTGTCTGCCACATACCCTAAATACCAATCCATCTTCTTAACAGAACTCTTACCACAGTCTAGTAAATAACCTAATCCTCAAACGCAAACAAAGTAAGATTCAGAGAGAAACATCAGGCTAACAGATACCGTTGTCACGAGAAACCTAGATATAAACAAAGACATTTTCGAAACATAGCTTCGAAAATCCTAAATTTATAATCCTTGAAACAGTCAATTATTATCTTTAAAGTTCATGTAGGATTAGTTTGAAGGAAACTAATTTACACATATGAACAGACAGGTAAACTTTTTTTTTAAAGTACACAGGAGTACACTTAATAATAAAAATGTGAACTTAGCGTCATTTCCTGACCCTATGGGTAAGCTCACACAAAACACACCAACACACACGCATCACGCGCTCACAGACAGACACACGAACACAGAAAACACAAAATTAGTGTCTATTGTCAAATGAGATGAAAGTTGTGTAGCCGGAATGCACCAGCATGCACAATCCATTTGAAAAAGCAGTAATTCAGGCTGCAAATGCTTTCTTCCTCACTTTAATCAGTATCAAACCCTTCTCAAAGTCAACCGAGAGGCCTTAAAATGCGAGGTCTTGCGTCGTAATGGTGGCAGGCACTACTGTGTGAAGTTTTGGACAGAAAAACAAACGTAGGCCGAGCAGCAGCATCCGGCAGCAAGCTGCGGAACCCACCCTATACCCCCGCCCCCAACTCAAGGCGCCCGCGCTAGCCATTGGAGAGAAGGACACGTCACCTGTGCCTTGGACCCGGATAGTCCGCCCATCTCGCCCTGCACGTGCACAGCCACTGGACGCGTAAGCAAGTCAAGGACACGTTGGCCCTGCTGCTCCTCTGCCATTGAGTACACGAATTCTCAAACAGGTCTAGTCACAAATTATGAGGACACATTCAAAACTGAAACTTTTCTTTTTTCTCTCTCTTCTCCCAGCAATGGGAGTTGTAAGCGAGCATGAACGGCTGATGGAAAGAGAGAAGTGAAGAAAAAGAAAAGTAACAATTGCTTGAAACGATCATGGGCTTCTGCGTACTCAAAGGTCGGAATATGTATGGGTTCTTCTCATCCTTCACCCCTCCAGCTAAGTGGGCTAAGATCCGTGCAAGATACCCCCGTTTCACTCTCGAGGTACCAGCTTACAAGTACACGATGTACATACAGAAAGAGGTCAAGATATAGTATTCTCCTAATGAACTTAATCAAGATTCCAAATTTCCATCGGCTGTACCACTGATGACGTCTGCGCCATTCATATACCATCTTTGTCAATGGTAATGTTTTCAGTCATGAGGTTAGTACAGAGGTTTGAAACGATTTTTTTCTAGTGTGTCCATGGTAGATCTCAGGTAATCGTGCTGAAGACCAGGGTTGTCCATATGCGTTCCTTATGGTACTGGTCCCGTTAGCTTGTGGAGTTAGGTCACAAAGGCCATTTCCTATTTTGAGCTGTCAGTATAGTTCACTAAGGCGGTCCGTTTTATGCTAATGTGGGTGAGTGTTGATGAGCAGCTAGCTTACTACGTATATATCACAATGAAGTACACTGAATAGTACACTCTTGGTTCTGATACCTTTAGGTGTTGGAGCTCACATCGTGAACATCTATGTGTTTACAACGATATGGTTGCAGATGGGTGTGATCAACACATTATCTAGTTTGATCTTTGTTAAAAGATAGATGATTTAAGGTCGAAGGTGTAATATCAATATAATTAATAGTAACTTTGCGAGAAGGAACACTACTTTTCCGTATGGAGTTCCCGGATTGTCAACCCCTGCAGTGATACTGTCTCGTCTCACTTCCTTCCTTGTTCTTCAACATTCTTGAACTCGTTTCCGGCGCTGGCACAAGTGCAGCTTAAAATAGTTTCCGTAAACACAGAGTTTATTCCGTCGAGCTCGACCCACATGTTAGTTAAACTAGTATGTCAAGGCGCCGGCAAGTCCGCGCGACAATTTCGCGACCAACAGCGATCTCACACTAAAGACAAGTCATTTTCTATGCTACTTGCATGCTACACGTAGCTGAAGACAAAAAACAAAAACAAAATACACGTGCAAGATGAAGGCAGTAATGAGAGTCCATTTGGAGACACAAGCAAAAGGCAATTCTTAAAAGGGCAAAGTGCTGAAGCGTCAAACATCCAAAGTTCCCAACAGTAATATTGTATTGGCAGTGTATTATCAAACAGGTTTCGACGTAGCACGTTGACCAAAGTTTCACTATCCCAAACATTTACCAAAAACCATTAGTTTCCTGTGACGCTCATACACAACTTCGCTGAACTTGGTCAAATGTTCGACATTTGCTCGTTGAAGAAGGGCCTTTACGGGAGAGCGTAGGACTTGGGCTATCATGCGCACATCATTCGTAGTATGTCCGTTTTTGCTGACCAGAAATGCCCATACTTTCAGGCTTGAGACAAGGCAATCAGGACGTGCTCACCCGTTGTGTACGAACACGTGAGGACGCCATCCACTGTTATACAAAATGATAGTAAACACTGTTCATATGTGACAGCCTTCGGCCTTATTAATGCCTCTCTTAAGTACCTCTCTGTCAGAAAAATAAGATTGTAAACATGTAGAAAGCCGTTAGCTTTGAAAACAACATATCGAAAGCACCAAACTATCGTTCATATTTCCCTGTCGTGTTGACGACAAATTTGTATTTATTGCTGCTGTCGTGTAGGTGAGAAATTGTTGCTGTCAAGTAAATTATGTTAGTGACTTGTTTTAACAGTCAAGGTCTTGCTGATTGAAAACAAAGTTCCGCCTTGACATGACACGCTGAGACTGTTATATGTACGACTATGACTTGCTCGCAGATAACATGCGCTGTACCATTTGCTTCAAAAGACCATCACATTTCTTGAGCGAAAAATGAAAAAGTTTGTCCGTTTCACCTTGTACGAACGCACGCACACTGTCTGTCTGAAGCATAGATAAGCATATACAGATAAATGTGTCCATCAAGCTTGTAGTAACAAGTAATGTTTGGGGAAAAGAGATAGAGGCGTTAACGCAGTTCTGGACTGCATGAAACAATCTCAAATAGGGAAATCGTGCAGGTGAGTGTACTTAGTCTCCACAAGTGCATAAAAGCATAAGTACGTTTAAACTAAAAACTGTTGTGTGCTTCCAGGATACAGGACCGATGTACGTTTCTTGTTTCCTGTACACTTATAAATAACATTCAAAGATTGAGTGTCACAGCTCGCTAGGCTTAACAAAACACCTCACATGATTAAAACTAGAATAACTGCTTCTACTTTGGTCTCCAAAGCGACTTTATCAATGGTAAGACTTTTCTCGCAGCGCTACTTAAGATCCTCCTTCGGTAAAGACAGGCAGAGCAGAGTGTGTGAATGTGAAAATGTAATTTATTACCAGAAACTGGTAACAGAACCGATGGTATCCCAAGAACAGACTAGCTTGCCTTGCATTTTCAAATAACAAAGAAGAATCGAACTTCGAGCGTTTCAAGGTGTCCCAGGAATTTCCCGGCCATAAATACGCCATTTTCGATTGTCGTTATAAATGAATTAGACTTTAATAATGTTAAACAAACATGCGTACTGTTTTTGGTACAAATTAGTTTCTGTGTACCTGTGCAGCAGTTCCCTAATCATGTATGTACTGAGTGCAATATAGGCGAAACAAATCGGTGAAAAACATACCAGGTACGTTGATTAGACTGTCAGCATCTTTTATTCAATAATAATAATAATAATAATAATAAAGTTAATTTATATAGCACTTTACACCACCATGAAAGGCAGACTCAAAGGGCTTACAAAAAGCAATAATAGAAAGAAAAAAGAAAGAAAAAAGAAAAACACACTGACATCAATAATGAACGTTGATATAAAAACAATAAGATTATTAAGATGCCGCTGACGTGGCAGTATAAATAAAATGGTGTAGAAAAGAAGAAAAGTAGCACGGGCACAAAATTAAATCCAGGAATATGTAGGAAATTGCGTTATAGATGCACAGATTGCACAAAAAGCTTGAGCTCAGATTAACAGGAACAGAAGAAAAGCGATGGAGAGCTAATCCCCTCTAGACAGTTAGCCCATGGGGCATCGCTATCAAATAATAATAATAACAATAATAATAATATCAATAACAATAATAATAATAAAGAAGTTAATTTATATAGCACTCTACACCACCATGAAAGGCAGGCTCAAAGGGCTTTACCAAAAAAAAAAAAAAATAGAAAGAAAAAAGAAAAACACACTGACATCAATAATGAACGTTGATATAAAAACAATAAGATTATTAAGATGGCGTTTACGTGGTGGTAAAATAAAATGGTGTAGAAAAAAAAAAAGAAAAGTAGCACAGGCACAAAATTAAATCCAGGAATATGTAGGAAATTGCGTTATAGATGCACAGATCAATATTGCACAAAAAGCTTGAGCTCAGATTAACAGGAACAGAAGTAAAGCGATGGAGAGCTAATCGCCTCTAGCAAGTTAGGCCATGGGACATCACTATCAATCCTGCCTCACATGGAGTGTTGGACGAAAGGGAATAAAATGCACGTATATATTTACTCTCGTAGCTTTATGTGGAGTCCCATAGCATGTTAGTGTGAGCACCTCAAGAGAACAAGTACACATCAAGCGCTTATGAGGGACATCTTTAAAAGTATCGTGTAGCAAGGGAGGTAAACGCACTTTCTCCCCTACTTCGGAACAAAGTTCTTGTTAAGTACCTTTAACCACGAACTAATATCTATATACAGTACGTCTATGCTTTAACAAGACGAAGAATGTCGGAGAAATGAAGACTAGATTGATTGAAATGAAAGAAGCGTTATAATGACAGTCTTGATAGATAAATAAAAATAAATATCGAATCCTTTTAGAAATCTAGAAGGAATGTATACTTTGCCCTTTGAAAATACCTGAAGTTTTTCGACCGCCTTTCACCACTGCAGTGAGCGGCTCGATCAGGGTTCGGATCTCGTCTCTGGACACTCTATGATTTTATTTGCATGATACTCATGAAGACGTCCACTGTATTGAAAACATAGCTTTTTGCTCGTTAAAAAAAGTCTCTCCTGATACCTGAGCATGGTTACATTCGTCAGCTGCGGCAATTCAAGTGTAGTGATCAACTGATCATTACAAATGAAGGTGCACGGGACTAATCAAATCCTTCTCCTGCACAATCGCTGATCTTTTCCAAAAGGAAAGCTAACTTTTCACAAGCAATCACAAAGCCAGAAGATATAAAACATTAGGTTTAGTACGTGTGACCACTAATACCTAATGATATATAGAAAGTTTTGATAGAGTTCAACGAGGAAAATTATTTTCCACGCACTGTCAGAATCCAGCGGCTTGTGGGAGTAAAGTTATAACGACTGCTGTGTTGTTAAACAACGAATTGCAAGGCGTAAAAACTTGTGTGCAACATGACGATAGCTACAGTATATTTGCGTGGGTCTAAGAAAAATAGAAAAAATAATTATTACAAGCAGCAGAAAAAAAAATTAACCGTCCCTGGGTGGGCTCGAACCACCAACCTTTCGGTTAACAGCCGAACGCGCTAACCGATTGCGCCACAGAGACCTCTGACACTGCTATTAGAAATGAGCCAATATATTCATAAGCTTTACATTACTGAATTTCTGTAACAATATCTTTGTGTCATGCAGTAGTGATCTAAATACCATTGACTCAAATCTCAAGCAATAATATCCTCGTAGACATAGGTTTTCTTCACGTGTGTTTGCACAAGGCATACCTGTACAGCCTGCAGGTGCGTGTTGTGACAATATTAAATCAAACCTAACTCTTTTGCTGAGTAATTCGGGCAACAGCTGAGCAAGTACTATAATTATGTCATATAAAAAGTATAATTCAAGCAGATCACGTGCAACACAAATGACGCGAAGTTATAGGAGGCGACTGAAAGTGAAGTGATCACCCGCTTCTCTCATGCTTGCATCAGATATTGTAGTTTAGTACTTCCGTGTCAGCGGGTCAGAAGCCACACGTGGAAACGCGGGTACTGTGAGGTTTGTTTTTTTCACAACACGGTTACAGAACCTGGCAGCCATCAAAGATCATTGTGATATCGATGATACCTTCGTGCTGCAATAACAATTCGCGATGAGCCTCAGTACGCATATATTTTAAAGGTAATATGGTTGACTCTCTTCTATTTTATGTTCGTTCTAAGCCTTTGATGCCATGATGATTAATTATTTCGTAATTGTATTCATGACATTGGATCCTTAAGGTCACAAGTGGAATCTAAATAGAAAATATATATATATAAAGAGTAATAAGCGTAATATAATTTTAGTTTTTAAAGTACATACCTATACATATATTTTATCACTGATACACACACGAACGTACACATATATTCATTATCATTGACACACACACACCTCTACATATATTCATCATCAATAGAAATACAGAGACAAGCATCACTTGTCTGTAGTTAATTTTTGTGAATTAGTTTTATTTGCCAGATGCAATGGTGTGCACACTTTCAGTAAGAGAGAAGATTTACGGGGAGGGTAATGAGAACATGGGGCAGCCTTTCTTTAATCCAAGAGATTGTGATACTAACTGCAACTACCTTTAGAAATGGCTGAGATGGTCAGAGTCTGTTGCACATTTTTATGGCATGAAATAGTGTTAAAATGAATTCCTTTAAATTAATCAGTGTTGTGCTCTCAATGAAGAATGCAACTGAAAGTATTTCCGAAATAGATTTGTTTTTTAAAGCATGCTGTTGATGTCTATTAAGAAGAAATTCAGACACCTTACTTACTGCAGAAAAAATAGTATTATGACAAAGAAACATCATGCATCTGTGGAAGGACATTTAATTGTTGAAAGCAATGTATCAATTTACTATTTAATAAATACTTTAGAATAAAGACAGAGTAGACTTGCCTTATGTAAAACCTGTAATACAGAAACATAATTATTCACATGGAAAACTTTTTACAAAACTCTTTTCAGCGTAAAATACGATTATTTCTAATATGATACCTTAAAATGTTTGTGTTTCAGATGACAGTAAAACTTGGATTTGTGGAAAACTTCACTCTCTCAGGCGCAGCAGCCATCATCTCCAAGACAGCTGCAGCACCTGTTGAGCGTGTGAAGTTGCTGATGCAAAATCAGAATGAAATGATTAAGGCTGGACGTTTGTCAGAGCCTTACCATGGTGCCATTGACTGTACAGTTCGCACATTTCATGCAGAAGGATTACTGCCCTTCTGGCGTGGTAACCTGGCCAACTGTCTTCGTTACTTTCCAACACAGGCCTCAATTTTGCCTTTAAAGACATCATCAAAAGCACATTCAAGTCCTCCCATGGGGAATCTTATGCAATTACATTTGGAAAAAATATTTTTTCAGGAGCAGCAGCTGGAACATTGTCCCTATGTTTTGTGTACTCTCTCGACTATGCACGTACCCGTTTGGCCAATGATACTATTCATCCTGGAAAGAGGATTTCCCAACGCCAGTTTGATGGTCTAGTTGACGTCTACATAAAGACACTGAAATCTGATGGTATTGAAGGCTTGTATCGTGGTTTTGTAATATCTTGCATAACTACCGCTATATATCGTGGGCTCTACTTTGGCCTCTATGATTCTCTGAAGCCTATACTGCTAGGTGAAAATGCCTCCCTCTTTGTCTCATTCATTTTGGGTTATAGTGTTACAGTATGTTGTGGTTTGTTTACATATCCATTGGACACCATCCGCCGACGTATGATGATGACTTCTGGAGAAGCCATCAAATACAAGGGCTCTATTGATTGTGCCAAGCAGATCCTGAGTAATGAGGGGTTCATGTCCTTGTTAAAAGGAGGTGGTGTGAATATTCTGCGAGGTATTGCTGGAGCAGGTGTACTGGCTGGCTTTGATAAGTTCCAGGCTCTGTACATTCAGTGGCGTTACAGTGCTCTCAGCTCATGAAGACTAAGGATGAAATTCACTGATTCATCATGACTCTCTGAAAACATGTTTTATCACTGTAACTGTGATAATGCTGCTGCTTCTGAAGCAAACATATTGTGAGTGAGACCTCATGTTTTAGTACTTTCAGTGAGTATAAAGGTTTGCATTCTCATCAATGTAATCACAGATTGTATGTGTAAAGATAAAAAAAAAATAATTAAAAAAATGAAAACTTAAACCAAAATTGTAAAACTTTTACATTTTCACCAGTGTCCTGTTACGCTTGTCAAGTTAATCACCCAGTCACTGTAAAACAGGAAAGAAATCTGTTTGTTTGTGGTTGATAAAAATGTATCAAAGATATTGTGTGCAAACAGATTTGTGGATTAAATACTGTCTGATATGTTATTGTTTTTAGTATATTCAAACAAAAGAATAATACTCTTCTGACTAGTTTGTTTCTGAGTTAAACTTAATTATTTTCTCTCTGTATGAGAGAGTGTGTGTGTGTTTGCATTAGAGTAAAACAGTCAATGCTACATACTTTAGTAAAATTATTTTTATTCTTCAGTCTCATATATGCACTCTATATGCTTCATTTTTTGCAAGGTTTCAGTTCTCGAAGTAATTTTTCTGAGGATCTTAAACTGACATGGTTTGAAAATCGGATGACTCCACTGTTCCATTTCGGTATAACAGCTGCAAGATTAGTGAGTGAAGGATAGTTCTAATTTTCAAGAAAAATAATTTACAGGTTATGGATTCTGAAAATGAAAGATAGTCATTGGGTATGAAAGTCATTATTTTTGATATGTTGAGCAATATGCAGAAGAATTTACTGGAAGCCTGAAAAAGATCATGTATTGCATGTACACTACTATCATAGACTATCCGATTAAAGGGAAAATACTGTCGTTATCTTTTTTTGCAAAAATGAAATTAAGATTGCTTCCCCTTAACAAAGTTGCACTTCACGCAGTAGGTCCTCGTAATTGAAAGAATGCCAAAGTGAGACCTAATGAAATGAGTTTCATTTGACCTTTTGTAGTCTTGTGAAGGCACCCGCATTGACATTCTTTTGTCAGAATTGCTTTTAAAGTTAAATGTATGTTATGTTCTGGTAAGAAATGTGTGTGTGCCTGACTCCTTTCTATCCGGGTTTTTTTTCCCCCGTGACAGTGCATGTACTTTAGCACAACCGCCAATGTGACCCTCAGCATGGTCACGTGTTCTTCACGCTGTATGTGAGTGTAAAGGGATGGGTATAGATGCCTGATTAACAGGAAGACAATATTATAGTTGTCGGTCACTCTGTAGACCTTTCCTTGTGTGCTGCTAAATCTCTGTGAGAGAGACATAGAACGAGATTGCAACAGCTGTTAACTGTATTTTAGTGGAATCGACAAGTAGAAATGGCCGCCGTGAAATTGTCATTGAGGTGTTCGGACCACACCGGCAACGACCTTCAGTGACGACTTGCTGACCTGTGTATTGTAAATGCCAAGTAAGGTAGTCAGGGCACATACATGTTACTGGGTTAGCAAACGTATGTGCCAATGACGTCTGTACTCTAGATAAACCGGTGTACACCGGCGCGTTGGCTTTGCCTCCTACTCTCTTCTTACTCCCTTCTCCTTCCCCATCCGACCGACTAAATGCGTCCAGCAGAGAGTGCGCCGACCTTTATGTAGAATGCATCGACTTTTTCTTGCGGGGGAGGTGGGTATGTAGCATAACGTTCACAATCCTATACGTCGTAGGGTCCAAG
Organism: Pomacea canaliculata; assembly: GCF_003073045.1. Lineage (NCBI taxonomy): Eukaryota > Metazoa > Mollusca > Gastropoda > Architaenioglossa > Ampullariidae > Pomacea > Pomacea canaliculata. The sequence continues at coordinate 12,232,973 of NC_037599.1, forward strand.
TGAACCTCAAGCCAGCCATTCTCCAGAAATAGCATTTATCGTTGACTGGGTCACGGGTACAGGGAGGGATACAGCCAGGTATTACGTCACCGACTTGCACGAAATAAAACTAGGGCAGCCGCAACAACGGCACGGCAGCCACAAGTGCGCTTATCAGAGACTGTGCACTCGACGTGTTGGAGGTTATCCAAATCGATGTAATTGATGTTTGACTGAGAGGTACTAAAGGTACAATCGCACGATTTAAAGACACAGTGGGGCTGGTTTAATGCTGATTGTTCAAATTCACCTTTATCGTCATCTCGGTAGGGGTAATATAAAGGCACTTAGCGTATCGTCTGGAAGACTTGTAACCTAATCATATACATGTATACACCTTTGCATTGATAACCGGTATGACAACTCCTACTCCAGGTGTCTACACCTTTTCTTCGTGTTGTTCGCGTATAGCAAGCCGGCGGTTGAGATGTGCCGTCGACTCCCATGCAACTCGCTGACACTAGTTCCTCTGTGCCCTGCGCATCGAGATATATATAGGTGCAATTTCTTAGTGGGAGAAATTTGTCTCATGCAGTCACCAAAGCTGCACAGAGCACGAATTAAGGAGTGTGTGAAGCATAGTGATATATTAAACAGACTTCTGAGAAAGTCACTGTCTAATGTGCTTACAAGTTACGTATACAGGTATGCGGGGTAAAGGAAAGGAGCCTCTTATCCGAGAGAATTGAAAGCCCATGGCTTGTTGAACTAGTTATGCAAAGTTAATACGGGTGCATTCAGAGGTGATGTGCGTACTTCACGCACCTGATGTGTTCGGGTTTACACCTGTGCAGACGGCAGGGCGTGGCATGCAGCAGGCGTCAAAACAGTCTCCCCGTTGAGAGCGAACTTCGCACAATTGGAAGACTCGCCAACAGGCTTTCTTTCATACATCGCCAACTGTGACAAACAACGAAAACTTGTCTTCCACGTTCTACTCTCGTGTGTCTGTGTATGCACATACAGCAATCAAGCATTTGGAATGCAGAAGGAGTTGCGGACTACGATAGGGAAGATAAACGCAGTTTAAACGCCAGAAGTTAGAGAAAATGTCTATGTAGTTTCTTTATGATGACGAGCTTGAGGAGCAGGAATTCTAAGGAAAGAGGAGGCACAGCTCACACTTATAAAACCTGTGTAATGAATTAATAAGTTTATCATTTTTGGAGATTATAGTCAAGTACGTAATAATACTATATACTGTGTATGTTCCCAGTTGCAGATAACCATTACACGCATTCCCAAAGTCCAAGAACGTGTAATAATTAATGTATACAGATCAGAATGGAGCAGATAAGCTCTACCACTTTAAGCGTACCAAAGGAAAAAAAACTTTAAGCACTTGAAGGGGTGGGGGCAACTATCCAACCCACGCACGTCTGTATACCTCTAGCGGGTCATCTTGAACTAGGAAAAGCTAACAAGCACACACATGAGCTTGTGGCTTACGTCTGCCAATGTCACCCCATGCAGTTGCTCGTGTATGTGTGTGGATTAATTTACTATACTATAATAACATTAAAAATTATCGATATCATTCCTATGGAGCATTGCGAGATATATATATAGGCAGGACAAACCAGCAGGATCAGCCAGCTACATCAAACTCAATTTGTCTATTTAAGTTGCACATGTGATAGAATTGACAACGGTAGAGACTAGGAGTAGGTCTTCACTCTACTTTCATGCCCTGCCCATCTCGATTCAACGTCACTTGTACGTTACACGTGTGTTGACGATCACACACTTGAGTACCGGAGTTTAGAAGAGCGCGACTTTAGCTTTTCCAGATGAGCATAGCGCCAAAGACACAAACCGTGACGAACGGGTTGGAGTGGTTCTAACCTGTTATTTTGTAGGTGAGAAGTCGTAGTCACTGGTGCCTCCCACTACCCGCACTAAGCAGGGGAGACGAAGTTGTTATAAATCTGAAAACGATCAGATGACCAGCCCTCAAAATTGGCCACGGAGCAGTCAGGGTGGGCTATCCACCTGCCTTGATGTGATGTCATATATTAGAGCTGTACCCAAGATAACACTCGATACTTATGCTGTGTTGTAATATAGAACATGCGACGGATAGCAGTCATGTAGGAGATCGCATGAAATGATATTGTGTAGCCTTATAACCTCACCGTGGCTTGAAAGACAGTTGGCGGTCAAAAATCCGGCGCAGACACAATGCTGAGGCAGCAGAATGCGTCGTAGAGGTCTACAACTGTACAATTAACGCTCAATGTAACGGTTCCAGCGAGCATATCACTGCTCAACCTGGGAAGAGTTCTTATTTTGAAAGGGAGAGGATCGAGAAGGCGATTTTCATCTTTGACATTACGTTTGGTGCATGACGTCGCACGTGAGCCGTACGCTCGCAGACTGATAGTGAATTGTGTTCACTGATAAACGATACACATCCTATGTTGTGACTGATAGCTCGTTGGTACAGTTGATCTGAACAATGCAATCAATTGAATCGAAGACAGTATAGATCCTTGATACTATATTAACCTATAATACTATCGCAGCCAGGAAACTAGAAGACATATATATATATTGCTAAAACATTTTTAAAACTGCTGTCCCGAAAGTAGGCTTATAAATTGATCACAGTTGTGTCAAGGGAGATTGGAGCCGGAGGAGGATGAAAAAGAGGAGGTTATATAGCATGAGAAAGATAATTTAAGTTTAAACTAGAGTGAAAGATGGATGGGTGGATAGGAGGTAGGGAGGAAAGTTAATGCCCTCCGACAACCGTAGCTAAAAAAGATGACGACATAGCCATGCAATAACACATCGGCCGGCAGGTCATTATCTTTCCTTCCAGTCTCCGACCTTTTCCTCGTCGCTCAAGCAGCACCCGGGTTAGGAGATAATCTCTGCTCACCATGCGTCCTCAAATGCCACCTCGGAACCGTTCTTATCGTGCACTAGTTGTATTCAAGGAAGCTGCAACATATGCTGCTGTATATGTAGCTTAATTGTGGTGGTTGCTACATTTATTTTTCGAATAATCACGTGCTTATATTTTAATGTCGTTTTTAAGGATTGAGCTTCGGGTAATGTTTATTTGTTTCATCATGAGGAAGGGAGGAGGGGAAAAGCTTATAGATGTTAACTCATGTTAACTTAGTTTGTCGAGCTTTTTTTATTATTATTAAACTGCTCCTTTTCTTGACATTCACTATCCAGGCATAGGCAGATTATGTTGGCCCTGTTTTGGTTTAGAGGTATAAGTGTCTATGATGACAGCAACTTCCACCCATGCGCCGGAATGCATTATTGCTGCCCACCTGACAAGAGGTGAAGGGGGTAATATTTTCTGGAAGACTCTACGGGATGGGACTTCATAGGAACTGGGTCTGGAGGTATAGACATCTTTATGGAGCTATTTAAACGAATCAGCAATCAAGTTGCCGAATGTTTGACCAGGACACTTACTTACCCCCCCCCCCCTTTTTTTTTTTTTTTTTTTTTTTTTTGCTCGGAGTCCTTGGAACCAAAAAAGCTTGGACGGTTGGACCTTAGAGATAGCTACAAGTCATGCATTAAGTTTAACATCTTTTCACTCTGAGATCTCCTGCCTGTCGCATGCTGTCTGCTATACTCGAAAAAGCCGAGATATCCTGTACTTAGTTTGTAAGTACAGTATTTTTATTATTTTTAATTTATATTTCTATGATTTCTGTTTATTGGAAAATATTGACTCATAATGAAGTTTGTGAGAAAAGCTCATAAATATAGCATTACAAAGTCCTTAAAGTCAGCAGGTAAAATTACAATATTGGTACTGCCTAACTTTGTTTATATTACAATTCAGCCAATGTATAGTATGTATGTATGTTTTTATGTCATTGTCACAAAACCCTCTCCTTTTGGTCTACTGAAATATTAAAATTAATAACAGTTTCTGCTGGTTAATGAGTCTTTAAAATATTTGATTTGTCTTCTAAAAACGGAGAAATTAAGTATTTTAACTGATGGGGGTCTCGGCGGCCCTGCATATACTAACCCCCACCGTCGGTTCCTGCTGAGTGGTGCTCACGTCCGAGAAGAATGCGCGAGACGGGGACTGCGTGACGTTGCACGGTGTTTGAATACGTCGTCGCTGCACATTCATCTGCTTTGAGACAGAGAAGGCGGTTGTGCGGAAGGTGACGGTCATCATGAAAGAGCTATAGGCGAGCTGGTGCAGTCTTTTGAATCATTTTGATACTCATGATCGCTTATTTCAGCGATCACAAAGGCAGTCAATTGTATGATGTACTTTTTTTTAATTGATGTGCTCCAGTAATTTCGATCTCCTGTCTTTCCTACCTCTATATCCAAAAGTACGTCTGTCTCTCACACAATTAACGTATATCGATTGTGGATATGTCCGTACATGAGCATTTCATGATAATAATTATCGATGTGCTGTTGGCATTCATAATATTTTCGACATAAGTAGCTACACTAACAGGGCTTAATTACTTGCTTTTGAGATTAGCTGTGTGTGTTTTCTTTTACAGCACTTTGAACCTGCCTTTGATGGTGGAGAACAGAGAGCTATGTCAATCTACTTAATTTATTATTGATGTATTTTGTAACTGTTTTAATGCATCATTTGTCATGACTTATTGACAATACAATTTTATTATATAATGAATCGTATAACTTTCTATACTAGACGTGCATATATATCTGAATGCCCAAATTTCTTTTTTTTGTTTGTTTGTTTTTATAAATCAGCCAACCGCACCTCGATCTACACAGACAATTGTTCTCCCTTGCCGTCTAAATCATTTTTAATCAATTTTTCTTTGTTAAGATCGCTTAAAGGGTAGGTGCTACGATTAAATCTATATGCCATCGATAATGAATGCTTTTGGAGATTTTGTGATTGAGTGTATTATCTCCGTTGTGCGCGAGACATAATGTGACCTTTGTCACCTTCAGAGCTAGCCAATGGCTGATAACCTATGACGTCTTTGGTCACATGGCTCAGCACAGCCAATCCTTCTTAACTGCCTTCCTCTTTCACGCCGTCCCATTGCAACGTGGGTAGTAAGTTCTCCTTGGCGTCCGAGTCGGCAGCCTTTTTCTACCATCAAGGCACTTTGAGCACTCTAAAGAACTACAGGTAATATACTTTGACATATATTTCTTCAAATAATTAGCTAAACATTATGTTTTACTATCCCTAACTTTATTTATAGTCAAGTACAGTTTCGAAGGGTCGAGACACCAGGCCGGCTTGGCTGAATTTGTTCAAAGGCATTCCGGTCAGTTGCCGGAAAAGAAATAGTAGGCAACCTGGTCACGATATTGGTTAGAATATCTGCAGTATTACGGGTAATTTACTTACATTTACTATCATACTCGATTTTTTGGAATAAAACTAAATCTTGCTATAGTGCTTTTAGTCAGCTAGTGATATCGAATGAATAATCAAGATGTCGCTTTAGAGATCAACCTGATCACGTGCCAAATTCCTAATTTTTTTTCAACACGTGCTTTTGGATGAACGAGGACTCGGGGAAGAATCTTGTAGTTAATTGTATATTTATTTTCTTTAGTTAAATGAAGGCGAACACTTGGTATTCAAAAGTACAAAATGACCACTGACTGACCTTGGTTAGAAAAGACTTGTTAAGACTGGCATAAACGGAATCATTTTGCTAATCTGACTTTAAAAAATCGCAGAAATAGACCTTGTAAGGTACAGAATTTAATTAACATTGAGCCAAGAAAATAACACTGATTTTGATAGTATTTTATGTTGTGGGGTGTTACCCGTTCGTGTGGTGTACATGGAGGTCTGTACTATTGTATTATAGTACGCGCTGGTATATTCACGTTGCCGGAATATACCACTTTACTGCAATAATTGACGTTTTTAACTATTCATTGTCCTCTGGTTTGAAAAACTGTAACAGTATAAAATCTGCTAGTTTCAGGTAACAAAGCATCATATCAGACAAAGATGAGCCTAGAATACTTTTACTCATTTTTGGTTTTGTTTTTAACTGGTAGCCGATTTACTAGGAAATCAGTTTGAGGTTCCAATACCATCCTTTATATGTTGGGTAACATTTGGGCCATTATCCAGACTGAAGTTAACCTTCCCATGTCATGCAGTGCATTTTTAATTGTAATAAGTACAAACATAGTTGTATGACATGGTCTGATGACCTATGTGTAAGGTATCTTAATTGGTTGCACTTTTTTAAAATTGCAGATGTCGAAAAAACTCGGATTTGCAGAGAACTTTGCTCTGTCAGGCGCTGCTGCTGTCATTTCGAAGACAGCTGCTGCTCCCATTGAGCGTGTGAAGCTGCTGGTACAGAATCAAGATGAGATGATCAAAGCTGGGCGTTTGTCAGAGCCATACAAAGGGGTAATTGACTGTACAGTCCGCACTTTCCGGACTGAGGGTATTTTGCCCTTTTGGCGTGGTAATCTGGCTAATTGCCTACGTTACTTCCCAACCCAGGCCCTCAACTTTGCATTCAAAGATACCATCAAGAATACCTTCAAGACCAACCCAGGCGAATCTTATGCCATTAAATTCACCAAGAATATCTTCTCAGGAGGGGTTGCTGGAGCTCTGTCGCTGTGCTTTGTCTATTCCCTTGACTATGCACGTACCCGTTTAGCCAATGATGCCAAGGCTGCTGGAAAGGGAGGCGGTGAACGTCAGTTCAACGGTCTGATTGATGTCTATTCCAAGACCATAAAATCAGATGGTCTTGTTGGCCTGTATCGTGGCTTTGTCATCTCATGCGTGGGCATCGTCGTGTACCGTGGCTTTTACTTTGGCCTGTACGATTCCCTGAAGCCTATTCTGCTGGGTGACGATGCCTCTGTCTTCGTCTCTTTTCTTCTTGGCTACGGTGTGACCGTCAGCTCTGGTCTGCTCTCATACCCAATTGACACCATTCGACGACGCATGATGATGACCTCAGGCCAGGCTGTCAAGTACAAGGGTTCCATTGACTGTGCAATGCAGATCATCAAGAATGAAGGCTTTATGTCCATGATGAAGGGAGCTGGTGCAAACATCCTGCGTGGTGTGGCTGGTGCTGGTGTGCTGGCTGGCTTCGACAAATTCCAGGCTCTATACATCCAGTGGCGTCTAAAGAACCATCGGCTCATGAGCAGACTGACTGTTAGTATTAAAATATAGACCATACTGATGAATCAATAGCAGCAGAGTCATTACATTTCACTCACGTGAATTAAAAACTTTTCTTTCCATCTCTGGCCATGAATAGCAGTATATTAATGTCCTGTAATAGTTGTACAGAGTTCAAAGATGCGCTGGTGTGTCAAAAGTGTTCCACTTTTGTAAATTTATAATCGGGTTTGTTTATTCATCCTTCAAATTTGTAAGGCATAGCCACGGAACATTGAGGTGGGGGGGGGGGTACATAGAAACATTGTACAGACGCTTAAACAGCAAGCTGTTTGCATAGCTTGGAAATGTGCTCACACATGCCAATTTTCAGATAGAAACAAAAATAAATTGAACAATAAGATAATTGCTTAGTTTTTTGTTGTGTGCAGTTGAAAAGAAAAGCTTTAAACTACTTTCCTCCGAAAAACAATGCACAAGATTGTTAAATAGTTAAAGCGTGCTGAATATACGGATATTGTAATTGCTAAATTTTACATAAACTAGGGTAAACATGCCAGACGAAAACTGCACTTCAGGTACCTGTTTTGACCAAACTGGTCACATTACCAGTTTGCTCTCACAGGGTTTATATATTCGAAAAGTCCTTCAAAACCATGCAATAAACAGCTACAGCTGTTGCACAGAACGCCAAGGCAAAAATCACAGCAAGTAATAAATGATTCTCCTCCAACGTGTTTTAAAATATGGGAAGTGGGGACAAGGCGTTATCACAACACGAATAAATAGTGTTTAATGTTGATCTGATAAATTGGCTGCAGATCAAGAGTTTGGGAGGTGTGCAAATAACACTTTGAACACAGAACCACTCAAAATTGTACACATTTGGAACAAGTGGATTCAGCACTCCCACCACACAAATGACTTACCATGATTTATAGCCATATTTTCATACATGCATACATATATCAGCTGCAGTGCCTCAATGCTTATGTTATCATCTGCCTTTACTATATTTTGCATCAATTAAACAGATTCACATAAGTCAACTATATTATATGCTTCAAAGACAACATGGCACAAAAATTGGTGGGTTCAGAGTTCCATTAGCTCAAACCATCATTTGCACTCATCCTGGCTGCAGATGATCAACTGAAAAACAGGACACATGAATGCAGATGGCCATTATACCTACTCTAAAGCTGCTGTGGCCTTTGCTCCTGACTGAGGAGTAGCAAGGAATCTGTTTATGCAAACTCTTTAACCGATTTCACACACCTCATTTTCCTATTTTTACAATATAAATGCTTGAAAAGTGTTTCATACACATGAGAGAGACGGTAAGTGCCAGCATAAATGATGAGACTTAAGTGCCAGCATAAATGATGAGAAAGGAGTACTAGAATGCGACTGTAATTTTTATGTTCTTTTATATCATGTCTCGCTATTTTATGCACAGTGATGAAGTGTGTTACAGTCAGTAATTTCCTGACAAGGATTAATAAAGATATTTTGTATTAGTATTGATAGCTCTATCAAAAAAAAAAAAAGGTGAGAAACATGCTTAATCAATATCTATCATGCTGCAAATAATAGCACCCCTAATAGAAAATGGACATTTAAAATAAAAATGGCTTGCACCAGAAAAAATTTCACAGGTTAATAAAACAAGTTTCATAAAAATCTTTTCATATCAGATCATGGCATATTTTTATGCTTGTGAGAAAAATATAAGATGCTGTCCAAACTGTTAGAATATTGACTATGCTTAATATTTTCTGATGGAAAATTCCAGATTTGTAACGAATTTGAAGACGTTTAAGAAAGTGACTCAGAGCTATCACTGTCAGAATATGCAGCCATCAAAGAACTTAAACTACTAACGTCACCACATTTTTCCATTGCTTCAGGAGAGAGTCTATCTTCGCTGTGTTTTTTCAACAGACTTTCATCCTCTTCATCTGCTTTAGCACAAGTGCAAGACAAGTCTTTTTTAGCGTTTTCAAGATCCATACCAGGTTCTGCTTTGTCCATGCCTCCATCAATTTTATATGGTAATGGACTGCTTTTTGGATGTCTTATGAACACTACGCACTAATACTTTAAATTGTTTGTCTTTTAATGATTGTTCAACTCTTGGTGAAGTTAAATGAAGTCCCAGTTTTTGTTTAATTTCTGTTCTTTTGTTGAGTTCTTCACCAGATAGTCCACAAGCACTGGACAACGGTTTATTAGTTCCTTTGAAAAGGGGTCGACTTGCAATAGCTTTCCTTGTCTCCTGCTGTTTTTCATCAAATGCTGTTAACAATAAATGAAATGTTTAATCTTTAAGGCTGAAAACAGAATGAAGATCCCAATCCCCAAAAAACAATATTTAAAAACTATATTTGTAAAGAAAGTATATACATGTACTAATAAATTATGAAATGTACAAGTAATAAATGCACAAGAAGAAAGTTGTGTTATTGCTTAAAACATCACTGTAAACAAGCTTCTTTAAATACCACATTCCCAGACCAAAGTCAAGTAAGCAAGGTATTCGGACTACACCACCTTGCAGACAAGGCTTAATCCAGCATGACATTTGTGGTTGAGTATTTCAAAGCCATGTGTCTTGCTTGATAAAACTTGGCTCAGTCATTACATTACTACATGCATATTAAGTGTGGTCCAAAAAAAAAGAAAGAAAACAAGGTGGAGGAAGTAATGTAACCTTAGTGAGGCAATAAAATACTGAACATGACAAAACTCACACTTAGTGACAGAGTATTTGATGAGGCTAGCTAATCTTCTGTCTTGCTCTGTTTCAGGAACAAGTTCTATGTCTAGGGACGACTTTTTAAGTAGAGCCTTATCTACTGCTTGATTTGGCAATGATCTGCTTCTTCTCTTCCTGTGAATGTAAAAAAAACCCATAAAAGTTCATACAGTTGAAAGGGAGGTGCTGTGTCATGGAACAAGGGAGACAATTGAAGTTTTGCACACTGTATTTTTCTACCTCAGCAAAACTTTATGAAAATTGTTTTTAAGAAACACTCAATTTTTCAAAATATATAAGTATATACCATTACAATAACTCTGGATACTAGAATTTAAGTAAAAGTTTTTCATGCATACATTGCTTTCCATGCTCAATGGTTTATCTTAAGTATTAGTTTCAATATTAACAATAGTTGAAAAGCATAGAGTAAATCCAACTCCCATTACCATTTAAAAAGAATATATATATGGTCTCATAACCCTTATGTTCTGCTAAAATAAAAAAACAACTCATTCTTACTCTGAATTTGTTACGAGCTAATCTGTTGAGGATATAATCATCCTGCCAGGCATCACGCATATCTTCAATCTGTGCTATACTGGGGACAGATGATTTTCCACGATACTGATCATCACTGCCATGCTCAAGCTTGTACATTGGGTCTGTTGCAAGCTTCTTTTGTGTTCCTTTATCTGTACACAAAAAAACCAAAACAAGTTCAATATCTACAACCATGTACTTTTTACTGTATGTTTGTGGTAAAGCTAACATTCTCCTTGCTCTCTTTGGAAGAATTTTTAAAAACAATATTTTTCTGATTTAAACCTTAAATGTAGTTTTGATAAGATTTTTACACAAAATTTTACACATGATATTTTTACAGGAGAATTTCAAATCCAATTTTTTAAAAAAAGACATGCATACCCTCTGGTACAATTTGTTCATTTTCCTTAGGGTCCCACCTCTGTTCTTTCCTTCGAGCTCCTTCAAGGATTACATAGTCATGATTCTTTGGGAGCAAAAAAAAAAAAAAAAATTCAATACAGAAGGCAACAAAATGTCATAAAAGCCAAAACGATCCACATTTCAACATTGCTATAGATCATCAGACAAGACCCAAGAAAGGTGAAACTCTTTGATTACATTTACTAGATGAAATTATTGTTAAAAAAATGATGGCTAATAATCTGCATTAACACAGTATAATTTAACAAAAGTTATATGAATTGCTGCAAAATGCAAAAATCAAATGTTAGAATTATTCTCTCCTAATTTCTAACAGTTTCAAAGTTTTTTGCAACATATGTACATACGTACCACACTGGTAAGCTACAAGAAAACTAAAAAAGTATAAACAAAATTATGTTATATCAAAATTCAAGTGCTGTAACTTCTTACTTTCGAGCAGCCCTGCATACTGCATTCACAAGCTCTAGAAATTACTCAACATCTGGTACTTGAAGCATGAAAACAAAACCATGCTGCCTTGTCTTCATACTCTATACTGGATACCCCATTCAGGTTCATACTAATACGATTTCTGTGCTCTTTTCTTTGCAAGTTCCTGCCCTGATGCTTTTGTGGTTTCTATTTATGTATTCATTGTGTGTCTTTCGGATTTTGTCTATATTGTTCCTCATCTTAAAATTCTTGATCATTGCTTATACGCGTCTCCTAAACTTTAACTTTACTGTTAACACCAAGCTTTTGTCTCATGATCACAAACTATTATTGCTGCTCTATTTGTTGTCATGAGTTGTAGTAAACAACTGCTTGGTAAATGATAAGCACTAATCTACTTTTATTGTATTTACAGACAATATTATTACACACCTGTCTCTAAAATGCTTCCCAAAGCAGTTTTAAAATGTTTGGTGACCCATTAATCGATGCTTTAGTAAGGATCCCTTTTTTTCTTGTTTCCTTGAGTTAGGAAATTTGGAACAAAAGCATTCTTAATTTTGTTCAACAGATTATCACTACTCTTTTATTCAAGAGAAAATAATCCCTATTTGTACCCTACTCCTAATAAACTGCAGATGAGTGACCATAAATGATATGAAACAATGCTGAGCATATAGTTCAGCAAAGTTTTACTTTAAATGACTATGACAAAAAGTTGCCAACAATGGTCTTAGAACTCAAGTTGATCAGTCAGGCAATTAGCCCTATTGAAAGAATTACTTTAATCTTGTGCAATCCTAAATCCTTTGTGATTTTATAAAAATTATAGCACCAGTTTATAAAACTGTAATTACATTTCTATCAAAGCTCTTTAGATTAATGTAAATTCAGTTTTAACTGTAAAACAAGTGTATTAATAAAGTAAGCCATACCTTTGGGTCTGTCTGAATCTCAAAGTAGTTGTCACACAAGTGACATTTCATGCGAAACTTGTAGATAGGAGTGGTGTAGTAATTTCCAACTTTGCTTTTTTCTGCATTGTATCGCACACCCATGCCAATGTGATTGTTACAGCCATTACACCAAATGTTATAAGGCATTTCAAACCTAGATTTAGAGGCAAACAATTTCAAATCCAAAAGATATAATCCTGGTAAGATTAGATTACAATTTTATACTACAAAGTTGAGATGGACAATAAACAACATCAATATTTTTAAATTACGGTAATTTCATCCAGTGATCAAACTGGTCAAATATATCAGAAAATGCACCCAAAATAAAAAGCATTAATCTTTAATCGTCAGTTTCAACAAAACTATATGCCTATATAATATTGCTAAGTTTGTCTCTTTCTTTTATTTTCAAAGAAGGTTAGTTTCCATTAATAATACCTCTTTGTATTACATTTAAAAAAACTTAGGATTCTAATTATATTATCTATAGTCTTAAGTTGGTGTAGTTGTGGCCCTATGCTCCACTGAGGGTGAAAAGGAATAATAAGAAGAAGAATAGTCTTATGTAACGTACGCTACCTAATAACAAGTATTCCCTTGTGAATTTTGCGGGCTCGGTCTCGAAGAGGATGCTGACCAATCCATTTGTTAAGAGACCCTTTGGATGGATCATAGTCAGGTGGGTAATATTTATTCACACCTTTTCTTTCACCCTGTAAAAAAAAATCAGTTGTGTTTATATGACTAATTTCCTGGTAGGACAAGAAACTATAGTTACTTCTTCTGAACCCAAATCAATGAATGCAATTGTATTATTACTCATTTACTGTTAGCATTTGTCTATATTTTCTGGGTTCACTATACATATGTTACTGACTGCTGTTAAAAGATGTTTCAATCTAACATGCCATAAGAAATCTACATAATTTTTTTAAGTAATTCTAGCTCTAGAAAAATTCCTTTTTTTCTTGAAACTACTAATAAAAGACTGTGTTTCATTAAATTCAGTTATCCAATTAAGGTTCTAAAATCAAGCAGTAATAAATAATCACTATAATGTAAACAAATTATGAGGGAGAGCCTATGTCAGTATAAATCTGCAGTACAAACATGATAAATTTAATGACGATGGTATGTGAATAAACAACTTTGTCATACTTTTGAACTTATATTTGTTATCAGATCACTGAGTTACGCGAGAAGGAAGAATCAACTAGACAGTGCAAGAATAAAACGTTTAAAATATTTGTAAAACAATATTTACCATTGTAGGCTATGGGAATTATTCTAACCACGTTGAAACTTTTCGTCTGCTTCTACAAATGCAAAAACGGGACGTAGAACATCCGGATCCTGAAATGGAAATAAGTTCTAGAGCCAGTCTGTTGTCTAGAGCCTTGTTTTGGTATGCACTATTTGCCACAAGTATTTACCATTATTGAAAGATGTGATTAAAAGCACATCTCTACATATTTACGTCCTTTATGATAATATTTGTAAACTTTTACTTGTTTTACATTTTAAAGACGTTTCTTGGACAACCTTGAACTGATGGTTTAACCTTGCGTTGTCTAGGTCATCGTCGCCTGCGAGCCGAGCAGATTGTTGAGCGGTTGTTGAAAGGCGAAGAGGGCTCGGAAGAGGTCACCTCACGCAGCAGACGACAAATGCAGCAGTACACTGCACAGTACTGAGCATCTTTCATCTGGGCAGGGGGTGTAGAGGTGAGAATTTTTCTTGTTGCCGGGGATTTATTTTTCTCTTGTTGCTATTCTAACGGTTGCATGACAGGCAGAGTTCTTGAACGCTCAGCTGCTGCAAGCTGATTGCATCCCTGTGCATTTTCTTGTGAGATGCACTGACTGTACCTTGATGTCATGTGTTCTTGCAAGAGGAAGTTCTACCTGCTACATTTTGAGGAACAGAATTAGACAGAAGGAGATGTAAAGATGCCTTGTTGTTGCGCTGAAAAAACTAAGGGGACTGTTGACGCTGGAGTACAGACAAAACCCATAAGCCAAACTACAGTACCGTCTGTGGCCGATACTCTGTTACATGCAGGGCCAGGACAGCTGGGAATTGTTTGGGGGAAAAAAATTGTAAGTGTCATTGAAAGTGAATTACCTGAACTCATCACTAGAGGATCACAGACTGAAGCGGATAAATCAACTCAGACAGAACCACTTACTGCACCGCCAGAAAAAAAAGAAGTGAAAGAATTAAAGCTGAAGAAACCACCACGATTCAAAGGCAATGTTTTTGCGATGGAGCTGAAGAGAAGGTGGACCAAATATTGCCACACATTCTCTGGTCTTTGTTCTTTCATTCTTAAATTTCAAACACGTACTTCATCAGCAGTTGAATATTTTATCAAAGTTGTCATGTGGTAAAGTGGATGTAGTATCTGTTTGATGTCTGCTTTTACTGGACTAACAATGTTAACTATTGAAGAGTAGCACCATTATAGCAGATGCAAAATGTACCTTTTTTGTATGTTATTCCAGTATTTCAGTATATTCATCAATCTTTCAAATGTCTTTCTTGTGAAGGACGTGCAGTTTACAGCAATTCCTGACTTTTCTTTCAGTAAATGCATAATTTCTCTTTCTAATTTCTGCTTCTGTTTATTCAGCCTAGGGAAGTGGATAGCTGTAGTTAGTGCACATGTTTGTAAGGCCAGATGTACGCCATAATTGATGGCTCAGTACTCATGTGGTGCAACATACTTCCCTCTTTCCCTGTTGACACAACTGTAGAGGGATGGGGAAAGAAAAGCATGCTTGTAAATAAGCGGCAAAAGAAATAAGATAGACCCCACACATAAAAACTTGCCCCAAGATAAAATGGTAACAAAATATTAAAAGTAACAACATTACAAGACTAACTTTCTGATTCAGCTTGGCCTAATGTGTGGACCAAACATGCTTCAGAAGTAGGTCAAAGAAAATCCTATTAGTGTGCTTTATTTCAAATACATGTGCACTTGATTATTTTGTGATGTTGGATAATAATGTAAAGCAGTAAACAGGAAAACAAAACTATAATAATATAAAAATTGGGAAGAAACTGCTGTGAAAATAAGGTTTTTCAAAATTCTAAAATGCCTGTCTGTTACTAGTAAATGATGAAATAGACAGCTTTCTAGATGAGACAATTAAACTATAATCCTCACAGATTTTCTGACTGAAGACATTTTTATCAAATGAAGAAAAAGGTAAACTATCCATTAGTTTGAGAATCACATTTGACATTCCCTTTTTAATTTTTTGACAAATATTGGCAAAGCAGACTCGATCTGATGGAGAAAATAAAATAATTACATTAATGCCTGACAGAACTGCAGAACTGTCGGTACTATTCACTCTTGATGTATTTCAAGTACCTGCAGTATAGTTACTGATAACACTTATTCACACTGAAACATATTCTCACTGCAAGAGCGGGTAGAGGATAGGGTTTTGTGGGAAAGAGCATATACAATTGGAGTGACCTATATAACTTGCTCATGATTGGGGGTGCCTGGTAGTGTAGTGGTTCAAACACTCGCTTGTCACCACTGCAGTGAGCAGCTCAGGATTCGGATCTCGCCTCAGGACACTCTCTGTATGTGACATCTGTTCACAGGGTTTTGGCGCAGGGTTTTTTCCCCGTGTACTCCTGTTTCCCCCCCCCTCCCTCTCCCCCCATAGTGCGAAATCGCCACCAGGTGGAATCACTTTCCTACTAAAATCAACCAACAACCAACTTGCTCATGATTGGTCACTGAACGAACTAGAGTGGCTCAGTGATAAGTGTCACCTCTTTGGTTTTTCCTACACTGATCATAAGATTGTTATATGTACAGCAGTCAGCCAAATCTTCATGATGTGCTACTTTGTTGAGGTTGGACTGTTATATAGTGAATGTTATATGAATACCTGTATTGCTTTTTAGAGTATTATGTATTTCTGCATTTCTTTTGAAAAGTTAAGGCAGCAATATACACAAATTAGTCTCTTGAGACAATGAAGTTTTATTGATAGTTTGTATATTCTAATCACTCTAAATACACATTTAGTCATTCATCTTTCACATTTACTTTTTATCAATTTAAAAGCTACAAAATCTTAATTGTCTCAGTTCTATCTTTTGTTAATGCAGCTGAATTTTGTTTTCTTTTTCCCTCCAAAATAATTATTAGTAAGATTAGCTTAAAACAGTCACAACACTAGCTTATAAAGCATCATGTGAGTAAAATTATGCTCAAATTATATGAGGAAATTGTTTATTTAAAATCGTTACAGAAATCCATTGGTATGTTGAAAATAAGTTTTCTTTCCTTGCTTAGTTAACTTGCTGGTAGCTGTTCATTGTTTCTGTGTCACTCCCAGATTTGTTTCATTTACATCTGTTCTCCAACTGTTACTTGGCTCCTTTTTTCACTCCCTTTCAGTTTTGTAATAGCAAATTTTGAGTGCAACTGGATTTTTTTTCTCTGACATACCAAACAGTACACAGTCCAACAATTGGTGGAAAATGGTACATGTGGCTTGCATATGGAACTAACCTTTATAGAACAAAGTGTGCTGCATATAGGCATTGTGGCAGTTAGTCCTTATTCACAAGCAAGCTGTGGTGCTCATGCCATTGACAGGGACCTGAAAGTATATTCAGAGGTTGAAAATATGCATAAACGTCAATGATGAATTGGATTATTTAGTATATTTGTCTTTGTTTTTTATTTAGTTGTCTTATGTTTCCTGCTTGACAGAATACTCAATGTTGTACATTGTTAACAATGTTGAGATCATGTGTAGTTGTTTTCTTCTTGGTTTTTTCTTTTTCAGGGAACGGCGTTTCATCAACATGCCT
Organism: Pomacea canaliculata; assembly: GCF_003073045.1. Lineage (NCBI taxonomy): Eukaryota > Metazoa > Mollusca > Gastropoda > Architaenioglossa > Ampullariidae > Pomacea > Pomacea canaliculata. The sequence goes on from NC_037599.1 coordinate 12,250,098, forward strand.
GTTGTACAAGTGAGAGTTCATCATCTTCACAAAGGGGAGAACAGGGAGAGTGTTTTGTTTCGACTTGAGAAAGGTAGAAAACAACAGTGATTTTTTTTTCTGCACATCCTTTTGTATAATTATTGTGTAGCATTTTTTTAAAAAATAATTCTGTATATTGTAAGCATATTTGTGCTTTTGGATACTTGACCACCATATTTTTATTTTATGTGCTAAATCTTTGGTTAATTCATGATGAAAATTTATATAATTATAGAATTGTACATTTTTCAGTTGCATCTCTGATGTTCGAATAGAAAGTCTGCCTGTTTTTTTTTTTCTTTTTCTCTCTTTAACTAATGATATTTCATTTAGGCATTTTAAGAAAAGATAAATTTTGTAATTGATTAAGATGCAAAAATATGAACAAAGACTATTGCAATTTTCAGGATGGACTTTGCGCTTTCTTCTGGGTCCATCTTTGCATGCTACCACCGTCCGCCTTTTTTGCAATCATCCATTAGAGGAGAAGACACCATTCAATCGCAATACTTATATTGAGCTGGAATGGAAGCGTCCAACTGGCATGCGATCAGACTTGACTGATGTCTATGCTGAGATTCCACTTATCTTGTCTGGATCCTTTAACTATTACTTCACCATTGATGAGAGGTCTGTTTAAAGGAGAGTAATGCAACTCTAGTCTTGTTGCCTTTTGCTCTGGCTGTCATTTAAATTGATGTACTATTATTGCCCACTGTGGCTGTGATAGTCTATTATATGGTAAAAATTTAGATCAAGCGAGACAACACACACACCTAGAACCATGCTCATATGATCATCTGAGAGGAGTTGTTGGGTGTGGGGGAAGAGAGTTGTTTAATACAATATCTTTTTTGTTTCAGTGTATTAATCACAAATGCCAATGGACAAGGCTACTTTTTGGTGGACCCTATGCTTAAAATTGGCAACATGGACATCACTGTGGACTGCCTTCAGGTACAAACTGTCATCACCAAGCTTCTTGGGCCCTTTGATCAGTGGGAAAAGCGGTTGGAAGTTGCCAAAGAATCTGGTTACAACATGATCCACTTCACTCCGGTCCAAGAATTAGGCATCTCCAATTCAGCCTATTCCATCCGTGACCAACTAAAATTGAGTCCAGTATACTCTGCAAATCCTGGGTATGTATAATGCCTTTTGTAAGATTTTGTTCGACTTTTAAAGTGAGTGGTAAGTGAATAAATGGGCATAAATGATCGATACTATATTCTGAATTATTTTTGTTCATAATACTGACCTCAGAACAATTTTTCTTTAACAGCTGCATTTAAAATACAGTATAAGAAGTCACGGAGCCTTCTTCTGGTACAAGAGATCATTTTTTAGTCTCCTGAGTGCAATCATCAAAATATTGGCATCATTACCTGGGGATTGTGCTATACAGTTTTGAACCTGACACACTCGTTATATATTTCTGAGCAGGAACAATTCAGAATATAGTATTGTTGTTTAAACACGACTGCTGATTCGCTTGCCTTTCCTTTCAAATAGTTAACATGAACATTCTAAGCACGCAAATATTCATATGATTGTTAATTTAATAAATTTACTTGTTCCATGAGCATAAGTACTTTACTGGATGCTTCTTGCATTGTTTTGAGAAACTTGCACATGAGTTAAATAATCTTTGTCTCATGTTTTTCTTGGCATCCATGTTTTGTTTATTTCTTCAGAATGATATACACCCTGAATGACCTAGATGCTTTAGTTCGCAAGATGGAGAACGAGTGGGGAGTGCTATCTATGACCGACCTTGTCTTCAACCATACATCAAAGGACAGTCCCTGGCTATTTCAACATCCTGAATGTTCTTATAACTTAGAAAACTCCCCTCATCTTCGCCCTGCTTATATTCTAGACCGCATCCTTCACCATTTTAGCCTTGAAGTAGCACAAGGTCGGTGGGTAAAGCATGGTGTGCCAGCTGAAATCAATCAGGAGAGCCAGTTGCAGGTAAGAAAAAAAAAAAAAAAAATTTCCAAGAAGGAGTTTTTAAAAATGTTTGTCTTCCCTGTGCATACTTGGGTTCACACTCTGCAGAATTCAGCATGTGTAAAATCCATTTATATTTGCTTTGAAAGTATAAAAATAATCTTGTATTTGTAAAGAAAATAAACATTTCACCCTTAAGAAGTTCAGGCTGTTCAAAGATGTACTTCTGTCACCTCAGAACTAGATACTATTTATTTCTGAAGGGCATGCAGGGATGAAGTCATAAAATGTCTGCGGTTTTCAAGTGTTTTTGTTTACCCATCAAAACTGTTGAAGCTCGTGCATGATATTTTTTCGACAATGATGAAATGGCATTCATTTGTTTACCTGGCCAAAATAATTAAAAAGCATTTACTGCCCCTGGCATTGATTAGATAATGTTAATGTAGATATCTGCTTTGTTGTTGGCAATGGCCATGACTTTTGTCAGTGGTTGCCATTCCATATGCATTTGAGCTATCAGTCTGGTGGTAAGGTCTTACATCTCTCTGCTAGTGCCTGCTGTCAGGTCAGTGTCATCTGCAAAGTGTAGGTTGCAAATTGGCCTTCCACTGATGGAACTGGAAGTGTGATGATTGTGAGGGTTTATTGCAGGATGTTCTCAACAGCAACAACAAAATTTGAATAACACAGCAGATAGGGTTCATCCTTGAGGGATGCCTAGTGTCGTATGAAAGAAAGCCACCATTTGGTCATTCAGCAGTTTTGCACATGTTGAGCTCTTATACAGTGCTTTGATGATGTGCACTCCGATCACATACCATAGCTCCTCATGCAAGACTTGTCAAAAGCCTTTTTAGAGTGTTGTTGGATCATAGGTCCCACTGATGCCTTTCTTCTCTATCAGGATGTAACAGCTGAAAATTGTTCTCAATTGTTCTCCTGCCTGGTCTGGGGTAAGCCTGTTCAGTTACTCATCAATAGTGCTGATTAGGCTTATTATTCTGTGGTTTGTATTGTTCCAGTATTGTTTCCTTTTTTGAAAGGGGTATGAATAGTGACTGCATTCATTCATTTGGCCATTCTTTGAGTTCCCAGACTTTTTGGAACAGAGCAGTAAGATTGTATGTTGTTTCACCCCCACCCTGCTTGAGCAGTTCAGCAGGGATATTGTTAGTGCCAGGAGACTTTCCTTCCTTCAAACTGCATGCTGCTTTTTTAACGTCTTTCTGACCACTCCAGAGTACTGGTAGGTCCCTTGCTTTGCTGATTCTAGTCAGATTGTTTTTAGAGGTGTTAGTTTCTGTCTTCATTTGGAAGTCTTTGCAATATTCAGTCTATCATTGTTAAGTACAGAAGTACTCTAATTACTTTCTGTGAGAAGGCGGCCATTACTAACTTTGATGACTGAGGTTTTGTGTTGACCTGACTTAGTGAAGGGCTTTACTATTTGGTAGGCCTTCTTGCTGTCACCCTGTGTCATTCTCTCCTTTATTATCTGGCACTGGCCCTTGTTCCAGCTTTCCCAAGCTGCCTTCATCCCTTTTCTGATGGCACAGTTCACTTCTCTGTTCTTGGAAGTTCCAGTTTGCTTTTTCTTTCTTTCTTCAAAGGGCTTCTTTGGCCACAGAAATCTAGGACAGGTGTCTACATGACAGTCCACCAATTTCAGTGCAGCAAATTTATCTCAGTCTTATGCTTTGAAGATTTCCACTATGTTTGGGTCTTGCAGCTTCTCCATGTCAAAGTGAATTCAGGGGATTGATTGATGCTTTATTTTCAGTTTCACTCATATGCAGTTATGCCATGTTATACGTACACTCTTATGTACAACATAATTATTTCTTTCCTTACACCTACTCCCAAAGACACATGCACTCACACTATACACCATTCATACATTTTGGTCATGCCAGTACTTGCTCAGAAATGCATAAGCATGAATGCAAACATACGCATGAAGTCATGCCAAAGCACACACACACTCTCTCTCACACAATTGCATTACATACAGTTCTGTCTACAGAGACACATTCATCATTCATGCCTCAATGATTTTATTGCCTTAGCTTGGAAACTGTTCCTCAGGTAGTATGTTCTGGCAGAGGGAATAAAGCTGCTTCTTTTTCATTTCATTTTAACCAGGGAGTTTAAAAATGTCTGGATATGGGTAGGGTACAAAGTACTGAGCAAGAAAGTGTCCTGCTACAGCAGCCTTTGGTGAAAAAGTCATCTAAACTGACCGCTTATCCCTTTGCCTGACAGTTGGACAATCTTGTTTAGCTGGCCACAATCTTTCATTGACAGGTTCCCAAACCAGTCAAGGAACAAGAAGGTGAGCAGACCTTCAGTGAAGCAGTTGTAGTATCAGAGTCTCAGTTTTGATGCCAAATGAGCACAGCTTGCCAACAGAAATTGCTGCTCTGGGCATTCTTGTACAATTAGTCAATGTGGTCAGTAAAAGACTGGAATTGAGTGTGACTTGCCAGCCATCTGCTCAAACTGCACTGGGCATAGATAATGCCTGGAGAAGGAAGGTCACAGCCAATAGTTCTGTTAGCTGCAGGTACTGCCTGGTAAAATCAGACTTACTGCTTACAGGTGATGCTTCCTTAGGACATAAATACAATCTTGATCACAGCCTGTAAAAACTGGGCTAGGATGTCCCTCCTGAGGCCAGATAGCTAAAGGAAGCCTTTAAATGCTCAAATATTATGAAAAGGAAATAGGGAAAATGGTTCATAGTTTGAAAGGAGTGTCTTTCTTTCAATTTAAGTTTAGTTTAAATTTAATTGTCAAGTCCATGTGTATGCCCTGTTGAGTAAACTATCTTTTCCTGAGGGATAACAGAATATATGTAACTCCTGGATTACTTCATTAGACTTTTTAAAGAATTCCTTTTGGAAATTTTTTTCATATAAATTTTATGATTTTGTTTTAAAGCTTTCTGTTTTGTCCAGTCTATAAAGCAGTTCTAGCTGGAATTATAGAATTTATGAGAAAATATACAGATACTCTTAATGCTGTTGCAGATGAAGATTGTAAATGCATGGCGTCATAGGAGCTTGTAAAATCTTTTACCATCATGTAATTTTGAAGTTCTGGATATTATATTTTGATTCTTGAAACATTACTGCAGTCCATCCGCCATGTTCTTGTTACCGAAGTCTTCCCACGACATAACCTAGCAGAGTTCTTCCAAGTAGATGTGCAGAAAATGACATCAGCTTTCAAACGAGCTGTGGGAGGTATGGTTATTGATTTGTTAAGAATCTTTAATTTATATGGGGTTCTAATATCATGAATTGAGGTACTTCTTGATATCGGAGCACCTTCTGTCATGTTCTTGATAATGTAAAAATGGCTAAAACTGTACATACACTTCACACAATCTTTTTTTTTAATTATTATTTCAAAGATTCTTATGCTACATTGAAGTGCAAAAAACTGTTGACTTCATCAGTTACTGTATTTGCACATTTCCCATTTTCTCATGCTTCTGCATAAATTATGCCACTTTTTTTTTTTTGGAGGGGGGTAGGTTGTATGTCTACATGAAATTTGAATTTATGGTGCACTCTACTGACCTTGCTAAAGAATTAATGGCCATATCCACTGTTCCTTACATACATCTGTAAATCTTGCACTTTATGAGCCTGTTAGAACATAATCATTAATATTGAGTTTTCTATATTTGCAGAAAAATCTTAAATATTGCATGTGTTAATACTTAAAGTTAACCTAAATGGTTTGTTGAGCAGAAGGTCGAACTGGAAAGAAGAAAGGAGAGTTTAAGATCATCCCAGATCCACAGTGCCGACGATTGAATAACATAGTTGATCTAGACATTGCCTTAACGATATACAACACTGACAGGTAAAGCATCAAGATAATTGGATAGTTTATATCACATCAGTGGTATAGCAGGTATATGGATGTGCTTGTATGTATCAGTATCTGAGACTGTTACCATTCACTTTTAGTCTGTAGAAGTAGCAGATTGTCAATTGTCTATATGGTAGTGGTAGTGGTAGTCTATATGTTTAGCTAACACCTCTGGTGTTATTGTCTGTCAAATTTAATATGGTAAACTGATGATTTCAGCATGCTCTAAATTGAGCAATCCTTCACTTGGGATTGGGTAATCTTCGGGCCGTATTTGTATAGATTGTTAGGCTTGAGCTTAACTGACCAACTAGCTTTTGTCTCAAACTGTCATAATGTGTGGCCCTACTTGGCTGCTTTCATCTTGTTAAAACCCAGCTTGCATTCATTATTGCATCTTAGACCTTGGCTTATCAAAATGTCCTGCAGTTAAAAGGTTAGATCTTGTGGTTTACCTCATTGATAGTTTTTTTTTTATTGCTAATCTTGATAAATCTTGTGTAGCCCAGAAAAGAGTCTAGTTAAAAACATCTCGTTTCAAATAATTCACTGAAACTAGCTATTACCTTTTACATTCTGTGTTTGAATTAATAATATACTTCCCTTTTCTGGAGCACATTTTAGATGTTAATAATGTTCTGTATTTTAGGGACCAACATTTTAAAAGTTTTATTTTTTTTCTTACTCGATTTCCAGGCGTGGGTAGACTTGCTGGATTCAGATTAACAACACACACATATACATGCATACACATGCATGAACCACCCATACACATTAATGCACAAACAGGAATATTTTCAAACACTTTTGTGTGTTCACTGTTATGCAGTCAGGCATGAGCTAATGTTTATGTGCTTGCATTAAAGCATACTGGCAGTTTTTACCATTTTAAATGGTTACTTAAACACTGATTTGTATCTTCATTTGTAGTGATAGAAATCTATGTGTATAGTTCGTTGATGTTGAATCCTTATAATCAGCATGCTATCCAAAGATTGGATGATTTTTTCACTTAGTTTGGAAAGGATCTCATCACAATTTCTGGTTATGATTGCATTGGTTTGCTGCAAATGGGTGTCGTCAAATACACTAAACTATAACCCAAAGAAAATTCTAGCGTTAGGACCTCATTGTAACAAGTTTCTAAACTAACAGATCTGCTCAGACTTTCATTGGTGACTGTAGTGCATTTTTACTTTTTTCAGGCAGGTTAAGTTTTGCAAAATTTTGCCTTTTATGGACTTTTATTCAGAACAGAGGATGCAAGTCCATCCAAATTAATGAATTGACAAAAATTAACCATAAAACAATTAGTAGAAATAATGCATTGTATTAAAGGTAACTTGAGTGGAAAATTTCTTTTAGATGAGTTTCATTTAGTATGTAATACTAATTCCCACAATCTGAATGAAAAGCTTTGTTCTTAAGCTCCTTTGTAGATTGTGGTGCCTTCTGGAAAAATATCAACCTATTTTCCTGTAACTTTGTCACAAAACTAGGTTCACTGATGAGCTGAAGCCTTGTTAACATGTGCTCAAAACTGTCTCATTGATTGCAGCTTTCAGTGATGTCAGTAGTTAGAATTCTAGTACTTTAAAAGCAAGGTCAACACATTTTTGTGGCAAGCTAATGGGGGCAGTATGTTATCAACAACTTCAAGCTCTCACTAATATGTGGTTGGTTTAATTATAGTGTGTGATGTTTGTTTAAGAAAAAGATAAAAATGACAGAGCTGTTATCTACCCTCTACCTGTCTACCCTCTTGCTACTTTTGTCTTTATTCTTCCATGGACAGTCTTCTCTGTCTTAGCTGCCTAAAGCATTGCTCCTATGAATTCTGCTTCTTCTATCATGGATTTCGGAATTCTCTCTCCTTCAGTGTTGGACATACCTTTTCTTTCTTAGCCTTCAAATGTCTCTTGAAAACCATTTGTTTTTTTCACTAAAATACTATTTGCAGTGTGTCTTCATTCAGTCTTGTTTGACTGTTTTACTGAGTACCACGTTTTTGAATGCTGGGTTACTCACATTTTCTGAATGGTATACTTAACTACATGAGTACTCCTAGTGAGCTTATTATAATTTTAATCCTGATATGGATGTTAAAAGAAGGCAGTTTGCTTGTAACAAGAAACATTTCTCAAATGCTAAATTCATACTCTTTTACCTGTTTATTTGTCAGTGGTGCTGGTGACATTCAAGGACCCAAAGGGTAATGTTGCAATTTGTGTAGAAGGCTTAAACTAAATTTTGTTTTTCTCCTTCAATTCAGAAATATGTATTAAAAATCCTTTTCTTTTTTTTTTTTTTTTTTTTTGTAAAAATATTAAATGTTTTTATTTAATGTATATATATTTTTTATTATGCATCACAAGAAAATTGACAATACAATATTCTGCTGGTAATATGATTCAGCATTATCTTTTATATTTAAACAAATACTTTAAGAACATCTAAACTTAGTCATTACAAAAAATATTATGAATAGCTGGTAGCTTTGCCATGCATCATGCATAATTTCTTCTGCTGTGGAATGGTTTATTTCTGTAAAATTTTTTTCTATGGAACTCTTGAGAGAATGCAGCTGTTGATTGCAAACCTGTTTTTGGTAAGTTCAGGTGGTTTGAGTGATATAGCTTGCATAGTTCTTGTTGGTCACCTGCACCCAGCTCAGTTTGCAGGAGAGTTCTGGTGTGGAGTTTGCTTAATAGCGATTTCTTTTTTATGTGCCTGTTTTTCTTTTGGTGCTTTTACATTTTTTAGCTGAAATTCTTTTAATTCCTGCCTTTTGTTCTTTTTTATGTGGCTTTTGTTATCTAGCATTTTAATATTGACTTGCATGTCAGTTTGAAATGTCATTTTGCATTTTGCTTTTTTTTTTTTTTTTTGATACTTTGATACAACTGCATCAACATTTTGCTTTTTACAGAATCTCATGTAAAAGAATAAAAGATATGCTTGTATAGATATTGGGAAGTTTAGCTCTCTCTAAGATTTGTGCTGAAATCGGGATAAAAAGTTAAACTTTGGACTTTATGGCTGGAACTCTAGTTCATATTTGGTTTGTTTCTAAGTAATATTTGCCTAGTCTGGCCACTCATTAACGTAGACATACAGAGGACAATATTTAATTATCACAACATCACAAAAGTTTTTAAAAAATCACACACGTGAGTCCCCATTCTCTTCTTTTTTTCTCTACCAAAAAAAAGCTTAGATGATGTGAATAAGTGCAAGAAAATATGTATTTTTCTCGCTATTCATACTTGCTTATAGTACACAGATCAACTTGTTACATCAGCCATCCACATAATACAATAGTCACTTAACTCTGGAGGTCATAACTGCCATCCTGAAGGTCCTGTGGCAATCCTTCCCTGCACTGACAAGCCCATGTCCTCAGAGACAGTGTATTTGCTGCCCATAGACAATCACAACACACTAGTGAGCTCTTCACTGGGAATGATGCCCCATCCAGCCGTACATTGTCATCTCCACACTCAGTCCACCCTCCAGGTGTCAGGAGTGATGACTACAACTATGGAAATGCAAGTGCCATTCCAGTGCAGGGACATTTTGAGGTTTCTTTAGCGTTGGCTTCCTCTTTCAACTGTACTACTCCTGTTGCACCTAGTGGGTCTGGTTTTCCCTGACCCCGACATTGGAGTACAAGTGATTACCCAGTTCTCTCCTCTAAGAATAGGGGGCTCCTCCAGCCAGCCTTGGCATTGAAATCCCACTTTTCGCAGGTAGTCAAATTCAACTAGTCATTAGTTTTTTTTCACAACCACAGCTGACCATGACAATTCATTGGTTCTGACTCCATGATTTAGGTTCTAAGCCTTGAAGAAAGTGTATTCCAAGCATATATTGCTCTTAGTTTAAATACTAACCATCCCCTCCCCACTCATACAAATCCACACTAACAAGAAATGCCAATGGTCAGCCACACCTCAAGTATCCTCTCAACCAGCTACCCAGAGTGAATAGGAAGGCAACACACAAGCTGACAACAGTTAACATTGCTAGCCCCACTATACCAAAGGTGGGGATGACTTTTGATGCTACCTACTTTACATGTTTGTAGATGTAAACTTCCTGCAACCCATTGTCTGGCTGCCAGTTACTTGAACTTAGTGATGAAATACGCTTAAGCACTTGCTGCTCTGATTGTGTTTTGCACCTGCACTCTGGTGACTGCAACTTAATCGCAGAAGTTTCACCCAACCTTTTATCTGAGCTTCTATGGCTGTCTACCTTGCATAACACCATCTGGTCCTAGATGTTAATGAGTTAGCTTATTTACTAATTATTGGAGATTTCCATGTCCTACCTACAGATCACCATACGACTGTGATGTTATATAAGAAATAATTTCATGCTACATAACTGGAGAATTTGTTTCACTTTTGAATGCAGCAGTTCGTTCCCTGCAACAGCATATAGTTCTGTAGTATATAATTTTCAAAATAGCTGCAAGTCCAGCTTTTGATCGGCCTACTACAATAGCCATTTCAGTATGTGAGGACTAAATTATACAGATGTGTATTACACATTGGCCAGCCTGGATTTCCTGACTTATTAAAGCCCCTTTGTAGTGGCTTAAAAAGTCCTGTTTGCTCAAATATGCATGAGATATTGCATACTTTCTCCATAATCTCTTGGTAAAGTAGTACTTCTTTAAAGAATGTTGATATCTATTGCATGTCACACTTGGAAATCTTTCTTTTTACACTCATTCAGGAGCTATATCAGGAAACTTTGTATTTTTGCAATGAAAGAACAAAACAGGCAGATATTGATATGCGTGCTCTCTTCGAAAAAAAAAATTATACAAATACGTTAGGATTTCTTTGTTTTTTTTTTAATTTTTGTGTTGAACACAAAGCTGACATTGTAGGGATTTGCCTGAAATAGCCAATTATAAATGGGAAATCAGTATGTAAGAAAAAAAAAGATGGGGGTGAGATGTGTAAAGCACCAGCATAGTTGTAATAATCTTTTGCAGGAGTCAGCACTTGTGATCATTTTTCGTGGCATTTTGTAATTTAAGAGATGTTTACTTCATATTAAAATAACAAAGTTTTAAGTTGAAAGATCTGCTGTTTTATGGCAGCTTTTTTTTAAAGACACATGAATCTGGCATTAAAGTTTTGACAGTGCATGCATCCTGGACTTAAAATTGGACTGAATACAATGAAACAGTATCATGCATTTACCCTTAGTTTCGCTTCATTATTTCCCTTGTGCATGTTCACATCCTTTTTGATGTCCAATACAGTTGCGTCCTTGTCTAAACATTCACAGTGCATATGTTTTTGGCTTCCAGACCCAATGTCCTCAGCCGTGAAGAACGAATCCAAAAGTGCTGCGAAGCTTTCATGGAGCGATTGATACAGCTAAACCAAGAGAAAGTGTGTGAGATAAATGACCACATTGCAGCAGCAGTGGATAACTTTCTTGCAAATGCACGTTGGCGTTTTGTTGATCCCAAAGGACCTCTTGTGGGCAAAGTCACTAAAGATGAACCACTTATGCATGAGTATGTTATTCTTTCATCAGAATTCCATGACTAACTGCAGAATAACTTTTGATGGGCAGATTGTAGGATCAAGTTAGGAGAGTTTCTTATCTTTATTAGGTTTGATTGCTTTTGCAAAAATTCATTTGCTGCTTAACATTGTATTGCTCACACAAAGTATTCACTAAATTTTTATTACATTGAATTAAAATTAAGTATTAGTAAATCCATGCATGGTCAACACTAACACAGGATTAAAGATATTCTAAAAGCTGTCCTTGGCCTTGGTTAGTAAATACAATCATATGGATAGGAGATGTCTAATCAAAAGATAGTAATACCCTTTAGTTGGTGCATTTTGACAGTTACTTTGTGATACCACCCAGTCATGAAGGATCTTTTGAAAAAGAAACTGAGATGATGACGACGGAAGGCATGAAGGTGATGGCTGTGAATGGTTGGGTGATGGGAGATGACCCTCTCAGGAACTTTGCTGAACAAGGTCTGTGCCTTACCTTTGATTCAAACTTTAAAAGACACTTCACAGATCTAGAATCAATAAATATGCACATTTTGCGTATTTGCTTTTTAAAATTATTTTATGTTTTTTTTTTGTTTTGTTTTGTTTTTTTAGCATATGATCTAATAAAAAAAAGCATTGGATGTAGTGTTTAAAACATTTGTAAATGGGCTATCTGTACATAGGCAATGTATATCTGCGCCGAGAGCTATTAGCATGGGGAGACAGTGTTAAACTGCGCTATGGAGAGAAGCCTGCGGACAGCCAGTACTTGTGGGACCGGATGAAAGAGTATGCAGAAAACACTGCACGCACCTTTCATGGTGTAAGGCTGGACAACTGCCACAGTACGCCTATTCATGTAGCAGAGGTAACATGAAACATTTGGTATCATAACAGAGGTGAATATGATGCATGTAAACAGTCATTGTGGAAACACCACCATATTGCTTGCACAATAGATTTTTTCAGAGTGAAAAGGTAAGATGAAGAGTTTTTTTCAGAGTTGTGAGTACTGAACCTTTTTTTTTGTGACTTGCTCATGTGTTTCATTATCTAAAGAAAACTGGAATATAAATAGAATTTATAATTTTTCATTGACAGCTGTTAAATATGATTAAGAATCTTTCACTGGCCTATTGTTTTATGTAACCCAATATGTAGATTTTACTACTTTATCTCCAGTGTTTTGAACATTACCAAACGCAAAATCTTGATCACCCTGTTCTGCAGTCTTATTCCATCCAGTCATTTATCAGTTCAGTTATTGTTTCCATGAGTGAATGTATGATTGCTTGAGCACATCTGTGATCACAAGAGAAATCAGCAAGACTCACTCTCATAAACACCTAAAAGTAATGTTTACATACCGCTGAAGAGATATCTCACACACACACTTACAAAAAGGACAAAAGCTAAGATTTTAAGGATACCACACTTCGAACCACTAATCTTTTATAGTAATATTATATAATTAAGAGCAGGTGTGACAAGTGTGATAAGTATCATTATTATGGACTACTGATTGATCTTCTCTGCATTCACCATGGAAGAAACAGCACCTTTACGACCTGAGATTTTAACTGTACTAGATCAACATCTTGGTCTATAAAAGAGATTTAATTCAGCGAAACAATGACAAAGTCTTCTGTTAACTGCAATGAGAGAACCGCAGGATTTTCATCTTTCTTTTGTACTTTTGTGTTTATTAAGCGCAAGGAGCTAGGCTTTGGCCAGGAGGCTGCGCTATACAAGCTTACTGATTATTATTGTTGTCTTGTGCTGGATTTTTTTAAGGTGTCAGTATTCAAGGGTAGTACTTTCTCTTTAGGTGTTAAAAATTATCCTTTTAGGCTTTATCTTTTTTCATTTTTACTTGTTCATATTAGAAAGGTAAAATCTTTATTAAGTTCTTTTCTTTGAGGCATTGTAATATATTATTTGTGCTAAGAATTTTCTTTCTTTTTTTTTTTTTTTGGTTTAGTATATGATTGATGCAGCAAGAAAGGTGCGACCAAACATGTACGTTGTGGCTGAGCTTTTCACTGGCAGTGAACACCTGGACAATCTCTTCATGAATCGCCTTGGAATCACTTCACTTATCAGAGGTTAGCATTTTCAAACATGTTTAAGTTTATTTTTGAGATGCTTACCTATATAAGAATTTGCAAAGCTATCTTTAATCATGCATGTTATACTTTTCAATACTAGAATGGCAGCTGTTTTGGTATATTTTAAATGATGGAATGGAATGTGTCAATTGATATTCTATGGATAGAATGCTGAAGCTGTCCTGCTGCATCAAACAGTTGGCTAGTACAGGTGTAGTTTTATTGTTCAGTTTGTCAGATGTGTCTGTGTATGCATCTCCGCTGTGTGGGCACTGTTAGTGTCAAATAAACTTTGGATCATCATTCCAGTCATAAGGATGTCATAAAACAGTTGTACTGAACCTTCTGCTGCTGCTCTACAATTATGTATATGTAGCTTTTCAAAAAGAAAGAAAAAAGTATTTTATCCAGGTGCTGCCTTAGTATGAAGCCATATTTCAGAAAAGATGAACAAAGTGTTGAGTGTTTGAGAACTCATACAGGAATAAAGTTCATGGAGCCATACTTAGGATATAACTATGTCACTCCTGATAATTTTTTCAGCTACTTGAGACCTCACCATCAAACTCTTGAAGAAATGCCCTTCATTTGTTGGAAGCTTATGGTGGAATAGGAGAGAAATTTCAATCTCCAATGAGGATGACAATCAATATTTTACACCAGGATCTTAATGAAAATTGTAAATTATTAAGCAGAGCCATAAAAACTGTAGTATTTCCTGTAGGTATTAATTACAACGCTGTATAGAGATGCTGTTTGCCAAGAAAAATGCAAGAAGAAATATGAATAGACTCTTTATTATAACCAGGAATAAGTTCGGAGTCAACATGTTTGGCACCATGTGGAGACAGATGTCTAGGATATAGATAACTCCTTGCAATCTACTTCAGATTTTTGATCAGATTGGTGAGGGTGGGTTAATCTTCCATCAAGTCACTGGTTCTAAGGTATCTGATATAAGTTCCTGCATGAGCTTTCTTCAGAACCCACATCTGAAGTAGTGTCAGCTTATAATCCAGCAACTGTTCAGCTGTCCTCAGCAACAAAACAATTGGAGAAGAGAGTGATCTATCTGCCTGATAAAAGTTGCTTGCAGTTGTAGCTGAACTGTTACTATGTGTAAATTGTACAAGCACCTTGCCTGTGGCAAATGCTTGGCCAGACTTTTCTTGGCCTGAAATGAAAAGCTAAATGATAAAGCACATTAAGGATTAATACTGCATTGTATATTCTGATTACATCCCTTATGGTATTGCTGTTTATAACGCCATAATGTATTTCTGCATTATTAAATGCCTCTTGCCATTCTGGGTATAGGCAGTAGTATCATACAGACACCAAATCAAGGTTTGGTTTTGCTAGCATTTTTTTTTAACTACATGGGTGAAATAAACAAAAGTAACATTTTTTTCAGAATTTTACTTCAAATAAGTTAGCAAGCTTCACCCTTGTCATTTATGTCAGTTGATGCATGCTGCCATTCTAGTGTCAACTGGCTACTTATTCTCGATTTATGCAGGCTAATCGTCACCAATGCAGATGCTGAAAACAAAGCTTAGGCCCATAAATATCTCTATATATAAGTATGGATGCTGGCATCTCCATATTGGATCATTGGTGTCCCTTTATGCTATATTTAATTAATTATTCATGTGCATATCCATTTACCATATTAGTCTTTTGTTGGCTGTTTGATATAGTCTATAATTCAAGGCTTATATGTATCTGAAATAGCAATGAGTTATTGAAAAAATGTATATGATTGTGCTGAAAACATGTTTTTGATGCACTCATAGAACTTATAAAACAGTTCTTTATCATCAGAGTGATGGGTTGTTGAGGAAATAGCATGAATTGTTCCTTCAGAGGCCCTGAATGCATGGGATGCCCATGAGCAAGGAAGACTGGTGTATCGATATGGAGGCTTTCCAGTGGGGTCCTTCGCCCAGCCTAGGGTTCGCCCTCTGGTGCCTTGTGTCGCTCATGCTCTCTTCTATGACCAGACTCATGACAATCCTTGTCCCATTGAGGTCAGTTATAGGTGTTCATGAATTTCTTAGGTGAACAGACATTTCAGCTGATCATTTGAAAGTAGTTTTTCCTCTTAAAGGGAAAAGCCTTTACAACTTTATTATAGATTTTGGCTGTGCGTTAGCTCTTGCTGAGAATACTCCTATACTATATTTTAGTCAGACAAGGGACAAGGATGCCAGGAAAACGTTCCCTGCTCTTGAGAACTATGTGCCAGGAAAAGCATCAGACATAAGCATTCATTCATTTTATGCACTATCTGCTTGTCATTGTATTCGGTCAAGAATATGCTTTAGTTATATACTGACAATGAAAATAGCAAACTGAACTTTAAATACAAAGTGATCAGAGATCTGTGTGTGTGCGCGCATGCTCGTGCATGTGGGTGTCATGACAGAAAATAAAAGCCATAGATGTTCTTGATTTTGATAAGATCTTAAATAAATGTTACACTGAAATAATTCCTAAATTAATGTTGAAGTCTTGATTTACATTGCAGAAACGCTCCGTGTATGATTCCTGGCCCAGTTCAGCTCTTGTGGCAATGGCAAACTGTGCAACAGGCAGTAACAGAGGCTATGACCAGCTGGTTCCTTACCATGTATGTGACTGCAGTGGTCTTTCCTCATACCAGAAAAATGATTCCAACAGAAGTTTATACAGTTTAAAAGCAAAATTAACAGTTGATTTGTGATATGCATTTCAAGAAGTGCTTCGTCCCAATGATCTGCACATACTGTGCAAAAACTGGAAGTTTTGATATAATATTTGTGTAGATCAGTACCATTCTTGGGCTTAGTAAGTTATCTTTATGTAAGGTCCATCCTCACTATCTCATTCAATGAAAAAGGTTTGATTATGTTTTGATAGCAGGAGCCATGTTTTCATTGTCCTTATAGGAATAATTCTTGGCTTGTCTTCCATATTCATGTCACTCTCCCGACTTGCAGCAACTGTACCATGCAGTACCTAACTTATATCAGACATTGATAACACTAGTTATAATTTCATTATAAATTTATTCAACAATGGGAGAGGTGGATGGTTGCAAAGATGGCCATTGTGTCTGATTTGTAGCAAAATTTCTTTCCAAACAAGCATCATCATTAGTGGCAGCAGTCTTATTCACCAGCTTTTCTTCCTTTGTAATGGTCATTTATGACAAAGAACACATCTTTGGTATGCAGCATGTTCAAGATACTATCTGATGAATACCTGCTGAACAGGTGCACGCACAGCCTTGCCTAACTCAGTGCTGTATTAGACTTTTCATATCAGAATTTGGGGTTCTGTTTGTTACAAGGAGAGCTAGGGGTCTCAGCATCAGAGAAAGGACTTTTTTAAAAATAAAACATTGTTGTCAGAAGTTGAACAAGAGTTCAGATAATGAAGTTCAAATGTAAATGTTTTTCTTTAAGATCCATGTTGTGAATGAGAAGCGGTTATACCCAGTGTGGTCTAAAGACCAAACAAATGCATCAATGATCAGCATAGCTTCAGGCATCACCAATGGCAAACGTCTCCTCAACAACCTACACTATGAGCTAGCCATAGGGGGATTCAGGGAGGCAAGTCATCGTTTGTTCTTTTTTCTTATCTATACATTGTATGAGTACTTAACCTGAGTCATAGTTTTTAGATTAATGTGGTTAGAGTACCCATCTGAGCTCAGAGGCATGCACACCAACTTCCTTTATACCTACACTATGCAATGTACTTCCTTTGGTTGACCTACCTATTAAACAAATACCTGACCTTATAGACAGCCAGGGAAGGAAAGTTAGTATGGGATGTAAATTTGGTACCACCCTTACAAAAAGCTACCCTATTGATAAATATGGTCTCAATATCTTACTCCACTCTACTGAAAGGTAACATGACATACCTTTCAATTTTGTTCAGATTTAGATTGTTTGATCTTTCCTCAGGTGTATGTGGATCAGCTAGATCCCGAAGTAGTGTCTGTAACCCGACATAATCCTCAGACTCACCAGTCAGTTGTTCTGGTAGCACGTACAGCCTTCAGCAAGCCTGGAGATCCAAACAACCAGTGTTTCTTCAAACCAATCTATGTTCAAGGTATGTTTTCTGGGGAGGGGAGTTTTCCAATCCAGAAAGATTGGCACAGTTTGCACAGTAATCTCTTTTGACTGGCAGTGAAGAATATGTCTTTCTTCCTCGTATTTTACCAGATGACTATATGACTATATACCCTCTAACTCAGACCTATCCGGCCCGCTCCTGTCTCTCGACAGTATTGATAAAACTGAGTTAACTATATTAAGAACCATAGTTTCTCATCGGCTCTAGACTTGGGAAAATTAATTGCCACCCCTGCTCTAACTACCCAGCTCTATTTGTCCACTCCGAATTAGTCTAGAAAAACCAACAAACAAAGAATACAAAATCGGCCAACTTACCCAATCTTTTTCAGCTATACTGGTGAGTACACCTCTCCAGTTTACTCACTATAGTTGTTCCCCTTCAGCACAATCCTTTCTCATTGGATGCATGAATAAAATTGCACAAAAATAACCATATAAAGTACAAATGTTATTTTTGTTTTTCTACATAGAATGAGATAGGAGAGTTCAAAGTTTCTTAACTGAATGTGTTTCAAGCTTGTTTATTAGACTGCTAGATATCCAGGAAGGTAAATGAATAGGATTTAGAAAAAGAAAACCGAAAAGGTTGTCATGAAGTAGGCTACCCCATTAAACTCGGTCCTATCACCACAAATCTTGCCAAAAATCCAGTTTAAGTGTCAAAACTTCATGTAGGATGATCCATAAGGAATCTAAACATCTAGATAAGTGTTGCATATGTCTAAAGTTCAAGTGCTTTTAACACTGAGGGTCCATGATGCACCTTTTTCAAAAGGCACTGACTAGATTTGGCCCAGGATGCATCCAGTTAGTCCCGGGTCCAACCATGGCATAGGGCATGTTAAGTTCATATTCCCTGGGCAATACACAGGTATATGGTATGTAGACCTTGCATCTGGCTCATCCCTGTCTCAATGGGAAGCTGCAGTACCTTTTCCTTTCAGAAAAATGCACAGGCAGCAGGATGTAGCACCCGTACTTGACCTTGCAGTCCTCTCTTCAGAACGAGTCCTTTATGAATACAACATCAGCAAGGACTGGACAAGACAAAGCTTCCATAATTTTCCTCAACAGGAGCAGTTCTGGGCCTGGAAGCTATCTGGGAAGTTCACTTTTTTCCAGTAGGGGTGACCTTGTTGGCTAATAGCTCATCTGGTGTTGTGAGATTCATTGTACCATAGATTCCTGGGTCTGTGCAGTGATCAAAGAGAGGCTTCGTTTGACACTTGATCTCCAGTTTGGACTGGTACTAGCCGACTTGGAGAAGGTGATAACTTTGTGAATACAGGAGGTAAAATGTTAGGATCTGCCAACCTTATATTCCATCCTTTTCCTGATGATAAACTAGGATGTTGCTGTAGACTGATCTTGGATCTCAGCAGGCTAAATGTATCTCCATCAGCCTTGCTCCTCCTTGCAGTAAAACAATTTGCCCCTCTGCCGTCTGTGGATGAGTGGTTCTTAAAGTGTGGTCCACAAACCACTTGTGGCCTACATGCATAAGTCAGGTGGTCTGCAGCTGACAGTCATCATATGTCATCAAAGTGATGTTTAAATTGCCAGATAGGCTAACTAGTCCAGTATTGATTTCACACGAGCTTTAATTTTATCGATGCCCAACTGCTCGTTCTCATAAAATGCTCGTTTACCAACTAAGTCTTTTCATGTCACATCACAAACATTGTGTCATTTAACCATGTTCGTCCATTACGCTTAGTAACGCAGTGCACTTCCTAATTTGTAATTTTTATGTGTACTTTGCGAAGTATGTAATTTTATATAAATTTATTACTATACTACTGTCACAAAAGTACATTTAGTTTTGAATTGTAATGAAAAAAATGCGACAGTTTAAATAAATTTGAAATTCACCAAACAGATTGATTTTAGGCCTAGGTGGTCCGCTATATTTTTTTACTTTAGTAAAGTGGTCCAGGGTCCGAAATACTTTGAGAAGCACTGCTGTAGATCACTTGTTTTTTTGCTTCTTCTTATTCACCCAAGTTTTTTTGGCCAAAAATAGGTTACCATCACTAGGTCCACAGAAAGCTACTCTTCACCCACTTACGAAGATGACTGACGATCTGGAAAAGCTTTAGGATCCAGTGCATGTCTTACGTATTTGCTTTAATTTAAGATTGCAGGAGGGGCCACTCGTGGCTGTTCTTACCATTGCAGAAAGAAAACAATGACATCACAGTGCAGATAATAAAAGCTGTCCTCAGAACAGCATATATCAATCTATCTCCATGGAGGTAATCTCTGGTTAAGGCAAAGGCACATGAGGTTTAAGCTGTAGTTAGTGGCCTTGCATTTTCTAGAATTATTCAGGCTAGAGGCTGGCAGTCTGACTCACGTTCACTAGGTTCTGCCTGACATATCTTGTGGCTCATTCTGACATTTTGGATGTTGTCAGTAATGTTTGACAGCTAGCTGGGCATAAACTTCTCAGCCAGGCTGGAAATGAGGTGCATCCATTTTTTTTTTTCTGCTTCTGAAGCTTCCTATATAGTCAACCTCCACCTGTTATTTGTCCTCTATATGATCATGTCATCTGCTACAGTACAAAGAACAAATACTTATTTTGGTTGTAAAACTTATTTTTTCAAATACTCATCAGATGACAGTTCCTTTCTGCCTAGGTCCTTTCTCAAATCTAAAAAAACTAGTGAGGTGTACTCACCAGCCAGGCAGGTAGGGTTGTGTAGTGAGTTGGTTGATTTGGGTTCTCTCCATTGATTGGTCATTCCTGGCCAGTTGGGAGTGGACAACTGAAATTGGGTATCTCGTGGGAGATATCTCTATAAGTTGCTTTACTACCAAAAAACGGTATTTGTACTGAAAGGAAAAAGAAAAACTGTTGTAGTAAAAATTGTTGTAGTACAGATGGTTGTTATGAGAACAATCTTGCTCATGAAAGATGCTAATGGAAGTAATGTTGTAAGCTGAGAGATTTTTTAAATAGACACACGGGAAGTCCTGACACCCAGAAAGATGAGTAATTTCATAATTTTGTTTATAATTGGATCATCCTGCAAATTCCCATGATTTTTGTTATGTCTATTTGAAAATGCTAATTTTTATTTTATGTGAAATTGGTTGGATGTTTTGTTTATCATTACACTTGACTGAATCAAAAGTTGGCTAGATTGATGCCTTCTTGGATCTGTGATTGGTAAGCTCCTGCTCACCAAGCAGAAATATGTACAAGATGTATCAGGGAATATAGAGATGGTGAAAGGGGAGGGCTGGGCTGCATATTCTGCATTTTGTATTCAAGATACTCTTTTAAAGTAACAGTTCAAAACCACACAGAGTTACAGAATGATTCAATAATTTAGTTATAATTTTTTGTGGTTATAGCAATATTAAATCATCATTTTCTGACCTGACTTAAGGGATGGTACCTCTCATAGGTATATTGCATAGGTATATTATATTGCAATTCCTATTTCTTCACAGACTTCTTTTCCTCAGTGAAATAGAAATTTTATCATTCTAAAACTAACTTAGAAATCCATCTATCTGTCTTTCACGTTATTGGCAGGCATTGTAGAAGAGATCCTTTTTGAGGGAAGTATTCGTAAGACCTCAGATGCTGAATACACACCAGATAACAATTTCATCACTGGATTGCCTTCCTTTCACATCGATGTCAGTGAGCACATTCCTATGAACCTTAGCAGGTACTGCTATGAGCGTGAGCTGGATGATGGCAATACACGAGAAATCTCCTTTAAAAATTTCACTCCAGGAACTGTTGTTGCTTTCAGGTATGTCAAAAACACACTGGAAACACACTGGAAACTTGTTAAATTGGTCATTATATCAGCTTTAAGGTCTCATGGTTATGGTTATTTTCTGAATGTTGGATGTGGCTAAAAGAAATCTGATTTGAATGTAGATTTTGCCAATTTTGAACATTTTTAATGATTGTTTAAAAATTGCACTAAAAATTAATGATTCAGAAATTGCCAACAAGATGTTTTCGCCTTTATAATTAAGATCTGTATTATTCAGATAGCTTTTAATTTTAGTTTGGGATACCTACTTAAAGTTGCCTACAGTTTAAAAGTCACTGTCTACCTTAATACTAGTTACACTTTGACAGCGGGGGTTACCACAAAGAACTGTATTTTCATACCAGTCACACGCATCTAAACATTACCATTCTAGTAACATTGAAGACAAGACTGTGATGTGATACCCATTTATTGTTGGACATGTGAAAGCTGCAGTAACTTTATCTGTGCCAGACTTGATCTAATGAAAGCAGTTGTAAAAGATTTTTTTCTGTTTAGTTTACTATGTTTAATATGACAGTCTATTTTATCTTACTGTGTATTTGGCACATGCATCAATTATGAGGCTCTAATGATTTAAAGTTATGTGTCATAAAGACATCTAACTGCCTGATAAACAAGATTTTCCATCCCTTTCATGAGCAAACTTTTCTGTATTCTGTTTAATTACTGTGGCATTAATTTTGTTTCATAGATGTTCCATGACAGAAAGAGCTAAAAAGGCAGTGTTGGAGATCAGAAAATGCCTAGGACAGTTTGGGTACATGATGCGTTCATACAGTGGCAATGTCACCTTTGATGATACCTGGGACAGCTCTAACTTCCGAGCCGTTGTTTCACGCTTGTCACTGGGTGACTTGAACCGTGTCCTGTACCGAGTAGAAAAGGAGGAGATTGATGACCACTTTGGCTTCAGCACTTACCACATACCTGATCATGGCAACCTATGCTACTCTGGCCTGCGGGGTTAGTAAGTGCATGTGATTACTTTGGTTACCAAATGTACAAGAGAGGTAATAAACACTTCTGTTTAAAATTGTACTTCCTACACTTAACACATTCAAAGCTGTCATAACCCACACTGTCATAATACTAACATGTACTAATAGTAAGTGTATGTATATATACTGCGTACATGCATACCAGGAAGAGATGTAGCTGCACATTCAGCCACTTTTGACATATGCTCTTCTAAGGTCATGTTATCTAGTAAAGTCAGTTAAGATTGTAATTTTTAGCTAATTCTTTTTCATCAAGACTTATCAAATGACATAAATTCCCACTCTTCTTACCCACATTAATCGTGTGGAGTATTTGGCTGAAAGACTAGGGAGCATGCACTAAAATGTCTTAAAGGAGGTAAGCCACTGAGTTATAGAGCAATTAGCAGGCTGGGGTCTACAACAGGGGAGAAAATTTAGTTAAAGGAATGTATTACTGTTAGCTATGTATTTCACACAGTCATATTATTAGGTTAAACAATGTGCTTATAAATTTGATTGTGCTCCGACATGAAATATGGATAATTTTCCTTGTGATAGGTGTGATGTCTGTCCTTGGAGAACTTCGACCCAAGAATGATCTTGGACATCCTTTATGTCAAAATGTTCGCCAGGGAAACTGGCTGCTGGATTACATATCCAACAGGCTGAAGACAATCACCAACACTGTCAAGGTGATTAAGCTGTACTGCTGTGGTTAAGTTGTCAGAGATTTTGGTGCTGTTACATAAGAAGTCATTTAGCAATCTTTTGTGTCTGAACTACACAGTGTTGAGCCATATGATATGGTTGTGCTTTTTATACTTAAAAGCTCACCTTCTCTGTGTCTGCATAAATATTTTTCATCTTTTTCAAACATATACTTTCTTACTTTGAAACTTCCTTTTTTTGGTCTTTGTCTTATTCTTTTTCCCTCTTTACTCATCTGTTTATGTGTTTTTGTTATGTTCTTATTGACATCAAGATGACATGACCATATGAGATATATGGCTACATTCGCCCTTTAACCATGTGAAATTTTCTGCCCTGGTGCAAGTTTCATGCCCACAGGGGGTTACCTTCCTTGACACTTGCTATATAAACAGAAGACTAGCATTTCCACCAGTCTTTTCACATGGTTTTTCTTCCTTTTAAATCAGAAGCACCAAGCACTTTTCTACCTCCCACTCCCCAGCATCTAGATATGGCCTCACCTCTTCTTGTGTTGCATTACTAAGCATGCACCCCACCCACCCTAGTTCATGGTCATCTCTTTTGAGTTTTCAAGGCGGATGAGGTTACGGAGGAACATTACTTTTCATCAGTTTTTCAGTGGGTAGCATGTGTTTACCTGCTGATCAATATCCAAGTGTGAAGAAAGAGCTTTGACTTATTTTTCACATAAAAGCTAGCTGCACCCATCCTTGTTCATCTTGACCCCTTCCCTTTCGCAAATTTTGTAGTATTTTGACTAAGTGAGACTCAAATTTAAGAATTCATCTCATTTAATCCTCACCTTTACCACACAGCCTCTGTATATATGGAGCTATATTCTTTCTTTCATCTTGAACCTCATTCAGCAGTGTGCCCTATGATGCCTGTGGTGGATGGGTTGTAAAAAGATTGATATTTTGCTTTATAGTGTTTTGTCAGTTGCTTTATTTTTAGATTTATATCTAGACACAGTTTTTAGCCATTCTCAACCAGTTCAGATCAGTTTCTGATTCTGAAATCAAGTTAGCTCATGGCTATGCAGCGCAGGATCTGCTAATATTGCTGCTTTCCTCAGTTGCTAACACCACACTGGCCAATCACCTCTTGCCATTGCTGATCTTTTTCAGGACCTCACTGCTTCCCTTTTTTCTCCTTTCCCAGAAATTTTCAAAGCAGGGTTTGACTGAAAATACTCTAGTGGTTTCACTCATGTCAGCTTCCAGGATGGCCACCAACCCTCATTGAAGCAAACAGCAGGCATCAGGCCCTCATTTGAATCACTTTAGAACAGCTCACTTCCAGCATCACTTGTGCAGGTGCTCATTTTCAGATGATGTCTTGTAACCATCCATATTTCATATGTTCCCCTCATCTTGCAGCTTGAAGAACTGGGCTGTAGGGACACAAACCTTGCCAAAGTGGTGGATCTGGTCAAGCAAGTTGGTTCTGCCTGCTATGACTTAAGGGTTGATGAATCGGACAAGTTTATCTTCAACACTTCTCTCAACCCTTGGCTATATCAGCCAGTATGTGCAAGAAGTCACAATAAACTTTAATCTTTAATCACTTGCCTTTTTCTTGTCCCTAAACCCAGGAGTTGAGGATGGTGACCCTCCTTCTAGATCTGAGTATTCTTGACTTTCTTCATGACTCCGTCTTCTTGCTTCTGAATGGCACGGTCAGTTTATCTTGTAGTTCAGCCAGGAGACAGTGTAAACCTGACAGATGCTTTATTGTCACAATCTTATTCTTCATGCTTACCAGCTGCTATTTTCTGTCCATGCCAGTCTTTTTTTTTTGCCTTCCATTTCCTATCATTTCTTCTTTTTCATTGGTCTTTCTTCTCTATGGCCTTCTTTAGGCCCATTGCATTCTCCATCCTTGAGGTTGAGGTCCCACCATACGACATACCTCTTTCTCCTAACTGGGAGGTTGTTGTTGCCCATACCAGTCAGCTGGTCTCTGTCGGTCAGAGTCTATTAATAAAGGTAATTTATATAGCGTGTTTACAAGAGAAAAGCTAATAATTGGACATAACACACATTTGGATGCAGTCCAATATATGTCAGCAAACAAACAACGAGAAAATAAAAACACAAAGGAAAGACTGAATTCCAGCTGCCATAGATGTTAGTGGAAGGCTTGGATCGTTGCTCTGCAAAGATTGTGAGCTGTTACAGTTCAGATTTATAGCTCGGAAAGCCATTGTGTAGTCTGTGGGGAACGCCAAATAGATCAATAGAGACTAAGGCTAGGGGATATGAAATCACCAGAAGACTGCTGGTATCGATGCCATCACAAGCAGAGAAAACTGCATGAATATGTTGAAGTAGATGATTGTTTGATCCTCCATTCATGGTCCTGACCTCACTGGAATGTCAGAGCTGGACACTAGAACTAGCTTAAGAGATACAGGAAATCTGTTCCCACACTCTTCAGAATAACCGAGTTTATTCAGGTCAAAGTGTCCATATTCATTCCTTCTCCATTGTGCTGCTTTAACTGTCACCATTATGAGACCAAGGGTAGTTTCTTCAAGTTCACAGTCTGCTGCTTTTGTTGCGGTAGGTCTGGCTATGCTGCAGGTGATTGCTCTAACCCACTATGCAAAATATGATGATGCGTCTATTAAAAACTACCAAAGGAAGGAAGAGGCTGCTATTCAACGTGTACTAGCAGAATCTGTTGCCTCTTATCCACTACTTGCCAGCACATAGTGGGTAGCTCATCGGGAGAAACTTCTGTACCATTCAAAATGACCCATTTCTATCTCTGTTCAAACACAGATGACCTGGGTCTCTTCAGAGATGGGACACTAGAAGGTTTTGATAACAGAGATAGTAGTTATGGTTAATGCATTGCCACCCAAATTATTGTTGCTCAAAGACATGTTAAAGCAGCTGTGGACACAACTTTTTCCAATTGGGTTAATCTACACACCTGGGTGTTGTTGCTCAGCCATTGTTCACAAATAATTCTCTGAGGCAGTAGAAAGAAGTGTGATATCAAGAAAGCCCTTCTTTTTAAGGATAGATGAAAGAAAGTGGAAGGTTTTCTAATGGTGGAGGTATGACCAGAACTTAGCATCAGTACAGATAAGTGCATATTTTTCTTGGTGTTTGAGAAAACTTATTTAGTTTTAGTAGTGTGAAAAGATGGCAAGACTATCAGTCTTGTGCTTATACAGCAAGCGTCGAAGCGCTTAGCTCCTAGGTTGCAGCACCATCTGAAGGCAGGGTACTTACAGTCATAGGAGAAAATTTGATTTTGAAAAGCAAAGGTATATCATGTGTGGTCATGTCACCTAGCAAGACTTAAAAAATATATATATTAAATAAAATTGTCTTCATTCTTGTATTCCTCCATTGTTCATCCCCTGTGTTCTTTGACACATTATGTTTGTAGCTTGGAGAATGGTTTGAAAGTACCTTTGATCACGTGAAGCAGATCCCTCGTTATTTGGTGCCTTGCTATTTTGACGCCATTTTGACAGGGGCTTACATTGTGCTGCGTGAGATGGCTTACTACAGTTTTCAGAGTAAGAATCAACCTTTTTCACAGTAACATCACATGGTTTGCTGCTATCATCCCAAACCATATGTGTACATTCTGTTCAGTCATAAAAAGGGAATATGGAGGAATATTTTTTATATAATTGAAGTAAATAAACATACCACCCAAAACAAAGGAAACTACAGTATTCATTTTTTTCTCATACATCTGGAATGTGCAGTGCATTATCAGTTCTCAGTTGACATTATTTGTCCTTTATCTGAATACAATAAACCTCCCTATTAAGACTTGCTAAAATTCGCCAAAATCAGGTCAGCTGAGGGTCTTAATAGGAGATTACACATGCAGCTTTCAATTCCAAAGCACAACTTTAACACTTTACGGGGCGGTAGACAAAAGTTAGGTGTTAACTCTGACGATGAGTAACTAATAACAGTAGGAAAAAGTTAGATAATTTCTTTATTGATAATCAGGAAAGAAAATGTAAACACATGTAGTTGGAGTTTCCACTT